>NW_026057585.1:24529792-24612292 GCF_023721935.1 Panthera uncia | reverse complement strand
CAGTTTTAATTTGCATTGACCTAATGGTCAATGATGCTGATCATCTTTCCCAGTTTTTACTGACCTTTCATATATCTTATTTTGTGCAGTGTCTGTTCAAATTTTCTGTTCATTTTTTAGGTTGAAATACTCAGTTTTTAAGTTGTAAGAAATATATACTTAGAACCTATATCTTAGAACACACACACACGTGTGCGCGTGCACGCGCGCGCGTGCGCGCACACACACACACACACACACACACACAATGTATTGCTAATATTTTCTCCTTGACTGGCCCTTGCCTTTTCATTTCCTTCATGTAGTCTTTCAAAGAGCAGAAATTTTAAATTCAATGATTCCATTTTAAACTTTTTTCTTTTATAGATCATACTTTTAAAATACCTTATTTAAGAAAATTAGTCTTTCACTATGATGGCATATAGTTTATCTTATATTTTCTTTTAGTTTATAAGAAGTATTGCAGTTTATCTTTTACGTTTAGGTCAATGGTCCATTTTGAATAAATTTTTGTGAATGGCATGAAGGTTCATAAAAATTAAGGTTCATAAGGTTAAAAAATTATACGTTCATTTTTTTCCCTGTGGATATCCAATCGATACAGCTTCATATGTTTTCCTCATGGAATTACCTTAGCCTCTTGTCAAAAATTCTCTCCTGGTTGAGCCCTGAAATGCCTGCAGACCTGGCTAACATCTTGCTTACAATTTTACAAGAGACTCTTGGAAGCCAGAAATACCCAGCTAAACTTTTCTTGAATTCCTGATTCACAGAAACTGTGAAATAATCAATATTTCTCCAGCCATTAAATTTCAGGGAAACTTGTTACGCAGCAACAGATACCTCATATACTGACCTCATAAAATGAATAGATAAGTATTCCCTCGATCTATTTTCTAAAAGAGTTTGTATAGGATTAAATGATAGAATTCACTAGTGAAGTCAATGAGCCTAGAGTTTCCTTAATGTAAAGATTTTTAGTTGAAAATTCAATATTTTTAATAAATATAGCATTAGTTGGGTTTTCTATTTTTCTATTGTAGATTTAGCAATTTATATCAGTCAAAAATGTGTGTACTTTGTCTGAAATCCCCAATCTATTAACATACAGTTATTCATAATATCACTCTATTATTCTTTTAATGGTTATAGTTTCTGTAGTGATGATCCCTTGATGACCCCTATTGGAGCTATCGACTGAATTATTTTCCTCCAAAATTCATATCTAAAATCCCTAACTCCTAATGTGGTGATACTTAGAGATAGGGATTTGGGGAGGCATTTAGGTTTATTTAGATGATGTGATGGAGGTGGGGCCCTCATGATGAGATTAGTGCCCTTATAAGAAGAGACAGCAGAGAGCTTGATTACATTCTTTCTCTCCTCAATGTGGGGACATAGTGAGGAAGCAGCTGTCTGCAATCCAGGAAAAGGGTTCTCACCAGGAACTGACAATGACTATGCTGATACCCTGATCTTGGACTTTTCAGCCTCTGGAATGATGAAAAATAAATTCCTGTTGTTTAAACTATCCAGAGTATGATACAGGAGATGCCTTAGAGTGTGCATTAGTATTACCATGCTCTGTGGTTAAGGTCCATGGAAAACTACAAGAACCCAATTCAAATAGAGCTACTAATGGCCCAGACGTTTCAGGAATGAAGTTTTGGATCACTCCACTGGGTCCTTACCAGCCACAACCCGTTGATGTCCTTGCTGAAGGCAAAGAGAATACAGAACAAGTAAAGGAAGAAGGTAGTTATAAATATGGGACCATTTACAGAAATGAAGACTGTAACTTTTATGAATATCTCCTCCCTGTTTTGTTATGTTGGCTCATATGGCAAGAGCGAGTTCAGTTTCGTAAGACACTGCCATATGTGTGTGTGTGTGTGTGTGTGTGTGTGTGTATCAGAAACTTTAATAATATTCAACATAAGTAAAAGGAAAGAATACAACAATTATAGGCTTTCTTGGCTCCTCATCCTAGGATCATGCCTTATGAAGGATATTTTATTTTTTTAGGAATTTATTGATCAAACTCACCTCTTATATTGAAGTCAACAATGTGTGCATGTGTTAATTGTGCAATTCTGGGTTAATAATATAATGTTTAATAAGTTTATGGCCGTATCTTTTTACAGGGCAATGGGCTTTTATACTTTAGGGATTTTGTTTGTTTGCTTTTTTTCTTAAGCATAGAGAATTTAGGAGGACAGTGTCTTTCTTCTCTCTCTTACAGGCAGAAACACATAATGATGTGATGGTAAGGTGCACTGTCAAAGAAAGGGGCTCAGCTTGCCTTTGATGTAAGCACAGCTCTTTTTGGAAGGTATTAGTCCCCTTAATACATAGAAAAAGAGAGCATGAAGAAGCAAAGTTTCATTTCTGGAGTAGAGTATAGTGAATTTAAGTTTCAAAGGGGAAATCTTAAACTCAGATGAGAAGAGGAAAGGCAGCAGGGAAGGCAAGTGGGGCCCGAGTACTTAGATATGACAGTAGTCAGGGATAAATAGTTCAATGCTCTGAGAATTTTTCCCTTATGGTTTTTCTATATATAAACGTTCAAACCACAGTCAGCAGTGTCTGATAGAAAACCCACTGGACTTTAAGTTAGAAGACAGAATTCTAAGAGTGGATCTATGACAAATTGTGTGATATGAAGGAAGTCAATTAGCTCGAATGTGTCTCTAAAACAGAGATACTGCCAATTGTCCCATCGCTGCCCCACCAGGTAGAGGAGAGTCTAAGAAGCAATGCTGCAAGTTGCTTCGAAAAAGTCAATATAGATGGCATTACTTTTCAATATTAGACTTTTCAATGGAACAATCATTTGAATTGTACCAAACAAAGGTTTCTTCTGACTGAAACGTGACCATTATTTAAGGCTTTGAGAGCTTTGAGAAGTAAAGCGATGTCTGCTAAGCAATTTATTACTGGAAATTTATTATTAACCAAGAAACAATTTGCTACACTGGACTGCCAGGAAAACCTTAAGACTAAATATTACCAAACCAATTCTGGCCTTTTGTAAGACCAGGGAAGCTGTCGAAAAAAGTTACTGAGGAGAAATATTATATTAAGACAGTATCTAGTCTGAATATTACCCTCTCAAAAATTCTATTTTCTCTCTTTGGATCTTAGATTTCACTTTGCTTTACTTGTTTATTGACTTCCTTTCTTCTGGTATCTGGATCATCTTTTTTTCTACGTTACAACCTATACAAAAAGTGTTGCAGTAAGTTTAGTAGAATTCGAACGGGAGATAGAATTTTGTGACAGCTTTGCAAAATGCACATTTATCCCACGTAATGGTAAGGCTTATCATAGCAAATCTTTCATAGACCAATTTACTTATCTTTAATGTTGCAAAATGTAAGTAAAGCAGTAGAAGTTAACTTCTTTTGTATGCCTCCACACCCTGTCCTCCCATTACACACATCTAAGCCCTAGCTATACGGTAAGTTCCACCTCAAGATCAACCTCTTTCTCTAAGCTTTCCCTGATCCCTCCCTGGCCAGGCTGATCCTTAACCCCCAGGACACTAACTGCAAATATGGCCTTTACCACTTTCTAAGTTGTATTTTGTTTATGTCACCCTTCCCTATCCAATGTTACAGGAAACACCACATTTTATCACTTTTTTCCATTTTCTGCCCCTAAATTTAGTGTTTGGCATATAGTGGGTGAGTGTTCACTAAATGATTTTTGAATAAATTAATATTTAATCCATCTATAATTTGAATTTATTGATACTTTTTTCTAAATAAAAAAAACACTTCTCATCAACAACAAGTATTAGTTGAACATCTACTTTGGAATATAAGTTACTATCATAAATATTTGCTAACTGCCTAATAGTGTTTTCCTATTTATTTATTTATTTATTGAGAGACAGACACTGAGAGAGAGAGAGAGAGAGAGAGTAAGAGAGAGAGAGAGAGAGAAGGAGAGAGAGAGAGAGAGACAGCATGCATGTGTGCACGGGGAGGGGCAGTGGGAGACACAGAATATCTTAAGCAGGTTCCATGCCCAACGTGGAGCTGGATGCGAGGCTCAATCTCATGACCTTAAGATTATGACCTGAGCCGAAATCAAGAGTCGGACACTTAACCGACTGTGCCACCCAGGCGCCCCAATAGTGTTTTCCTTTAAAAAAAAACAACTTTATTGGTAATATAATTCACATGTCATAAAATTTACTCATTTACAGTGTACAATTCAAAGGTTTTGGTATATTCAGAGTTGTGTAATCACCACTATTTCAGTTTAAAATTTTTTTATCATCCCCCAAATCAGTACTCATTAGTTACTCTCCATTCCCCCCACACCCCTGCACACCCTCATCCCCCAAGCCCTAGTCAACCATTAATCTACTTTCTTTCTCCATAGATATGCCTGTTCTTGACATTTCATATAAATGAAATAAAAAATATATGTGGTTTTTGTAACTGGTTTCTTTCCATTAGCATAATGCTTTCATGGTTCATCTGTGTATCAGTGCTTCATTGTTTTATGGTTGAATAATATTCCTCTGTATGGACATATCACATTTTATGTATCCCTTTCTCAGTTGATAAATATTTGTTTTGTTGTCAATTTAGGGCTTTGATAAATAATGCTGTTATGAACATTCACACAAGTTTCTGTGTAGGTGTATATTTTCATTTTTCTTAGGAATGGAAATGCTAGGTCATACGGGAGCTTTAGATTTTCACATTTGAGGAGCTGCTGACCTATTTTCTGAAACATTTGTACAGTTTTACATTCTCACCAGGAGTGTATGCGGATTCCAATTTTTCTACACCCTCATCGACATTTGTTATCTTTTTTTAAATTTTATTTTAAATTTTTTTAAATTTACATCCAAATTAGTTAGCATATAGTGCAACAATTATTTCAGGAGTGGATTCCTTAGTGCCCCTTACCCATTTAGCCCATTCCCCCCCTCCCACAACCTCTCCTGTAACCCTCAGTTTGTTCTCCATATATTTATGAGTCTCTTCTGTTTTGTCTCCCTCCCTGTTTTTGTATTATTTTTGCTTCCTTTCCCTATGTTCATCTGTTTTGTCTCTTAAAGTCCTCACATGAGTGAAGTCATATGATTTTTGTCTTTCTCTGACTAATTTCACTCAGCATAATACCCTCCAGTTCCATCCACGTATGTTATTATCTTTTTTACTTTAGCTATCTTAGTGGGTGTGAAGTGGTATCTCATGTCATTCTGATTTGCATTTCTTCAATGGCTAATGATGTTCAGCATTTTTCATATACTTATTGGCCATGTGTGTATCTGTTTTTGGAAAATATCTATTCAAATCCTTTGCCCATTTTTAAAAATAGCTTTACTGAGGTATAATTGATAATACAAAAAAAAGCTGTATTATGTTTAATGTATACAATTTGATGAGTTTGGATATATGCATACATCTGTGATATATCATCATGATGAGTGGATAATAAACATATCCATCACCTTTGACAGTTTCATTTTATCTCCTTTTTCCTTGTATCTCCCATGGTAAGACTCTGAGGTCTACCCTCTCAACACATTTGTTAAGTGCACAATACTGTGTTGTTAATTGTAGGTCTTGTGTTGTACAGCATCTCTAGAATGCATTCATCTTGTATAACAGAAGATTTATACCTATTGGACAATAGCTCCCCATTTTCTCCTGTCTAGCCCTTGGTAACCACCATCCTATTCTCTACTCCTATGAGTTTGAATATTTTAGATACCTCATAAATGTGGATCATACAATATTTGTCCTTCTGAAACTGGTTTATTTTACTTAGCATAATGTCCTCCAGATTCATCCATTTTGCCATAAATGGTAGGATTCTTTTCTTTTTAAGGCTGAATAATATTTCATTGTATGTATATACCACACTGTCTTTGTCCTTATATCTACTGATAAACATTTACATTGTTTCTATATCTTGGTATTGCCAATAAGGCTGCAATGAACATAGAAGTGCAGATATTTCTTTAAGATCCTGATTTCAATTCTATCGGTTATATATCCAAAAGTGGAATTCCTGGATCTTATGGTAGTAGCACTGTTAATTTTTTGAGGAACCAACATACTGTTTTCCATAGCAGCTGTACCATTTTACATTCTCACCAACAGTGTTTAAGGGTTCCAATCTCTCCTCATTCTCACCAATGTTTATCTTTATATATATATCTCTCTCTCTCTCTATATATATATATCTTATATATATACACATGTGTATATATATAAGATATATATAAATATAGATACATATACATATACATATACGCATACACACACACACATATACACATATGTAGTAGCCATCCTGACAAGTGTAAAGTGGTATCACATTGTGGCTTTGGTTTGCATTTCCCTAATAGTAAATAAAGCCGAGGACCTTTTCCTATACCTGGAGGTGTGTTTTCTTTGGAAAAATGTTTATTCAGGTCCTTTGCCTATTTAAAAAATTTTTTTTTTAATCTTTATTTATTTTTGAGAGAGAGATAGCATGTGATCAGGGGAAGAGCAGAGAGAGAGACACACACAGAATCCGAAGCAGGTTCCAGGCTCTGAGCTGTCAGTACAGAGCCCAACATGGGGCTTGAACTCACGAATTGTGACATCATGACCTGAGCTGAAGTCGGACACTCAAGCGACTGAGCCACCCAGGTGCCCCCCTTTGCCTATTTTTAAATTGGTTACTTGTTTTGTCTTACTGGGTTGTAGTAGTTTCTTAGGTATTTGGGATATTAACCTTTTATAAGACAGATGTTTTGCAAACATTTTCTCCCATTCCATAGGTTTCCTTTTCACTATTTTCCCTTTGCTGTGCAAAACATATTTTTGTGTTTATTTATTTTTGAGAAAGAGTGCACACATGAGCAGGGGAGGAGCAGAGAGAGAGAGAGGGAGACAGAGGATTCGAGGCCAGCTTTACACATGTACAACAGGTCCAAAAAGAATAAAATACTTAGGAACAGACCTAACCAAGGAGGTGAAAGACTGTACACTGAAGATTACAAAACATTTGATGAAAGAAATTAAAGAAGATGTAAAGAAATGGAATGATATCCAGTGTTCATGAATTGGAAGACTTACTATTAACATGTTCATACTTTCCCAAGAGACCTACAGATTCAATACTATCCCCACGAAATCCTAATGGTATGATTTAGAGATATAGAAAAAACAAACCTAAAATTAATATGGAACCTTAAAAGACCCAGAATAGCCAAAGTGACCTTGAGAAAAAAGAATAAAGCTAGAAGAATCACACTTGCTGATTTCAAAGTATATTACAAATGTACAGTAATGAAAATAGTATGGTACTGTCATTAAGACTGACATACAGACAGTGATACAAAATAGCCCAGAAATAAACCCACACATATGTGGTCAACTAATCTTCAACATAGGTGCCAAGAACACACATGGGGAAAGGTCAATCTCTTCAACAGTGGTATTGGGAAAACTGGATATTCTTGGCGATTTTTAATTGGATTGTCTTCTTATTGAATTGTGTCCTTATATGTTCTGAATACCAATCCTTTATGAGATATATGAGATACATGAATAGTGCCTGTATGTAAGTAAGAATTATTTGCAGATATTTTCTTCCATTTTGTGGGTTGTACCATTTACAGCAATTATGATTTTCTCAAACTACACTGAGACTGCTGTTCAGAAGATAATCAAGTTTTGATTGCATCCAACAAATATTTTTTAATTTACATTACTGACTTGCAACATAAAGCAAGACAGAAAAAGTCCTTACTTCCCAGAGTTTTCAATTTGAGGGAAAATCAGAAAATTACTTTTAGTAAATTTTTATTTAATAATAAGAGAATTTTGGGCTATAAATTTGTATTGGAATATGGCATTGTCAATATTATACTTACTAGTCTATTTATTTGAAATGTAGTTTAAATTTCCTCAAAATAGCAGAAAGAATTAAATTAGGGGAATTTTTTGCCAAGTGTAAGAAAAGAAAGAAAGAATGTGCAAATTGTAAAAAAGGAGGAAATAATTATGTTGATTTATTTGTAAAACTCAAAGATTAAACAAAAATTATTACCAAAAAAAATGAATTTGATAAATACTTGGGTACAAACTGAATAAGCAATAATTAGTAGCCTCTATATGTATCAACACCAAGCAGTGAAAAGATTTGATGGGAAAAATGAGTCTGTTTACAATAGCAACGGGAAACCATAAAACATCTCTGATAAATTTAACCTGAAATGTACAAGCTTTATGAAGAAACTATAAACTGCCATAAGTAGCACAAAAGAACATAACTTTTTTTCAGAAAGGACAACTTATACCATAATGATGTTGGATTTATTTAAGCTAATTTATAAATTTAGCATGATGCCAGTAAAAATATAAGCAGAATTTTTAGAAAACAGACATATGTAAAGTTCATAGATAGAAACAAAAAACCTATAAAATCCAGAGAAATAAAGAACAGTTAGAAAGGAAAAGCATTATGAAGTATTCAAATACATTATAAAGCTATATTAAAACATACTCAGAAACTTCCAAGTAAAAAGTACTGAAAGTTCAGATCACACTGAAATAGTTTATTTGATGATGATGACATTTCAAGTCAGCAGAGGAAAGATGAAATCATTCAAAAAAAGTGGTGTTGGACCAACTGGACAGTCATTTGAGAATAAAGTTATATTCCATTTTACATATCTTACTATACGAAATTTTAGGTGTATCAAATAAATAAATGGCAAAAAAATTGAAAATCTAAAGTCCTAGAAGCAACCATGGGAAATATTTTTGAAATCTCAGAGTAGGAAAAACTCTTCTAGGAAGTATACCACAACCTGAAGTCATACCATTAAAGATGGATAAATTCCATTACATAAAAATATCTTGATTGTAAACACCATCAGAATCTAAATCAAAAGATAAATGGCCAGTATAGAAACATATGCAACACATCTCAGAAAAAGACATAAATAACTTGAAAATAAATAGTGCTTATACTTAAGTAAGGATAAAGTGAAGAATGCAACAAAAATATGTCCAAATAATTTGAACAGTTTTTTCAAGGATTCAAGAAAGCAAGTTCTCAAACTCCAAGATTACCAAACTTACTCATATTAGGAGTAATACAGGTTAAAATTAAGAGATATGTTTTGTCACTTAGATTGGCAAAGATCCAAAGTTTATGTTAGCCATAGAGTGGGAAAACAGGCAAATTCTAAATATAGGAGAGAATGAAAATTATTTCCAGCTGTATGAAAAGCACATTGGAAATACTTATCAAAATTTAAATGCACATACCATTTTATCCAGCAACTGCATAGCTGGTTTTATATATTTTTGGTTAAGTTTATTTTTAGATACTTTAACTTTTTCCTTGCTACTTGAAAAAGTGACTTTTTCTATTGCATAATCTAACTCTTGATTTTATATAAGAGGGTGTATTTAAATCACTGGATACTTATCCATGTGAAATTATCCAATTATTTGTAATGGCAAAGTATTGGATACAAACTATATTTTCATAGTAGCAGATATTAATTATACATATTAGTAACCAACCACTAAAAAAGTGAAATATTTTTTCATATACAGAACTAACATAAAGCAACCTCTAAAATATATTTTTTGTTAAAAATAAAGATGCAAAAGAGTAGTTACAAACTAGTAGCCACAGAATATTTCCGGAAAATTATCCCTCCCTAAAATGCTAAGAGATGTTCCTTCTGGGGTTACCACAAAATTCTGCACGTGTTCTGCCATATTTTAATCAATGTGTAAAGTTTACTTTTGTTACAACTGAATATGTATCCTGTTACAGAAACAAAAGTCAGTGTAGGGAGGTGACAGAGTGATAAGGATGTAGGTTTAAGATTATCTAGATTCAAATACTGCTTTGCCACTAACTAGCTATGTGTCTTAGACTGTTGTGCAATAGTATTGTCATAACTAACATGAGAGAAAAAAGAACAAAACTCGTTGAATTCTAGTGAGAATACCTACAAAATTCTTTGGTAACTGACACACAGTAGGCATTCAATATATGCTGTTAGCTTTTATCATACTAGAAAACTGAACTGAGCAGATTAGACAGAGTAATAGACCATAGGTACAATTTGCTATGAATAAAGGTGATTTGGGGTTTGCTGGGATAGATAAAATTTTAATGTATGAGTATTAGAGAACACAGTGCTAATCAAAATGACACCAAGCTAAAGAGCAACAAAGTAAATTATGTGATGAAATGGCTGTTCCTACACACTGAGCTATAATTAGCCTTAGTCGCCTAAATATAAATGTAGTATGGTTTGGAGACCCATCTTTTTTAGTCTCCAGTTTTGCAACAAATTCTAGTTTCAAACTGTGTATCTTGTGATACACAGTGGTGAAGGATTCTGACATAGAACTGATCCTTTTAATCCCATTCAATGATTTTTGCCTTCAATTCCTAATTTCATATTATTATTATAATCATAGCATTGTTCCCCATCTCATTTCCTCCTCCTTTTTCATGTTTTTTTTCCTTCATTGATTTGTGTTTGTTTGATATATGTTTTCCCATATTTTCCTTTTATGTTTCTGTTTTATGCATTATTTTTACAGGACAGAGTAGTAGGATTTGGACTTTACCTTTACCAAGTTAAACAACTTATATTTATTGCTTTTGCTCATTTATTTAATTTTTTTTGTAATTTAATGTTTTCTAAAAAATATTTCCTTGCCATATTCTGTTTTTCAAAATCTCCTGCAATGCGTGCTTATTTTTACTTAAGTTATTTATCTTGTTTTTAATTTTTTATGCTCTCATTTCATTTTTTAAAACATTTCCGTTTGGAAAAGGCAACCTACAGAATGGGAGAAGATATTTTCAAATGCCATATCTGATAAAGGGTTAGTATTCAAAACATATAAAGAACTTATCAAGCTCAACACCCCTCCCCCAAAATGAACAATCCAATTAAACAATGGGCAGAAGACATGAATAGACAATTCTCCAAAGAAGCCATCCACATGGCCAACAGACACATGAAAGATGTTCAACATCAATGATCATCAGGGAAATGCAAATCAAAACTATAATGAGATTTGACTTCACACTTGTCAGAATGGCTAAAATAAACAACACAAGAAACAACTGGTATTGGCGAGCCCTCTTGCACTCTTGGTGGGAATGCAAACTGGTGCAGCCACTCCACTGTAAAAACAGTATGGAATTTCCTCAAAAAGTTAAAAAAAGAACCACCCTATGATCCAGCAATCACACTACTAAGTATTTACCCAAAGAATACCAAAACTACTAATTAAAAGGATCCATGTTCCTGGATGTTTATAGCAGCATTATATACAATAGCCAAATTATAGAAATAGCCCAAGAGTCCATCAATTGATGAATGGATAAAGAAGATGTGGTATATGTAGACAATGGAATATCATTCATCCATAAAAAATAATGAAATCTTGCCATTTGCAACAAATGACATGGATGGAGCTAGAGAGTACTGTGCTGTCAGTCAGAGAAACATCATATCATTTCACTCATATGTGGAATTTAAGAAACAAAACAGATAAGCAATGGGAAAAAAAGAGAAGCAAACCAAGAAACAGACTCTTAACTCAGAGAACAAGCTGATGGCTACCAGAAGGGAGGTGGGTGGGAGGAGGAGTTAAATACGTGAAGGGGATCAAAGGAGTGTGCTTGTGACAAGCACCAGGTAATGTTAACAAAGTGATGAATCACTCATTGTACTATATACCTGAAACAAATACCATACTGTGTATTAACTGGAATTTAAATGAAAACTTTAAAAAGTATAAAAAACAAATACAAAATTAATAGAATAACCATAAAAAGCCTATTTTAGTTTATACTTCCTTATCACCATCAATAAAATAGCATATAAATATAAAATATATGCTAATATATATAACATAAAATGGCATATTTTTAGTCTCTTGGTGCTCCACACCCATACTTGATCCCACTATTTACATATTTAATTTACAAATTAGACCCATTAGCTTCTTCATTAAAATGCATGAGATTTATTATTATTAATTTTGTATTTTTTCAATTTAATTTAGACATTTGCATTCTTTGATTAAAGATTTTTTAGGGTTAACTATATTTAAATTACCACAAAATGAGAGACCATTATCATCCTATGATTTTTCTTTTTTTTTTGATTTATTTATTTTGATTATTCCCTTGGTTGGCTAGGGCATGTTTTCAAGGAATTTATCTTTCTTTTTTCCCAGACAAAGCACAGCGGTGATAATTTCTCCATATCTAAGAATCATTCTGTTGTCTTTATACATGAGGTTAACTTGCATTTAATCTTAATTTGTTACTACCTTTTTTAATGCAAAGATTTGCAGATATTTTCCTTTGTGTTCTGGCCACCAACATATGGACTATGGAGTACACAGAATTTCTCTAAGTGATTTGGCACTAACATAGTATCTTTGTGGAATACACTTTAGAAACATTGATCTAATTAATTCAATCCACTCTAGTCACAACTACATTTGAATCATCTGCAGTTTATGTGCGAACCAAGCTGGCTTAAGGACCATTATGGTTGATTCAGTCAAATAGTCATAATTATAAGTTTTAGACTGACTTGAATTGTTCTGTGTCTAATTCTTTAAGATAACTGAACAAACTGCAGAAGCATTTTCTAGTATTATTTTTTTTTCTTTTTGAGGAGTTAGAGACTGGCTACATGTATAATAATGGAGAAATAAGAGCATCCAAATTAGAAGTAACTCGTGGATTAATATGTGTATATGCTCACACATATGTACATATGTTTGTGTGTGTGTTTGTGTGTGTGTGTGTGTGTGTGTAGCAACTTGTAATGCTCTCTTAACAAGATTTTAGAAATATCTGCCTTCATGTCTAGAAACATTAGCAGCCACTACCAAGAATATAATGTCTGTGAAATGTCTGTTCCAGACATGTCCCTGTGTGTGAATATGACTAGAAATGTTTATAGGATATTAAAACCAAGAAAGAAATGGAAGAATTGATATTATCTTAATGAAGTTTATTTATAGGAATTCTCTTGTTTTCCACTCTTAATTAATTCTTTTTTTTTCTGTGTTGATAATGCATATTGGTTTACAAGTTAAAAATCTCAGAGTCCTGTCTTTGCTTTATTTCCCCCCACCCCCCATATTCTTGCTAAGACACAGCACAGAATCAGTCCTTATCAAGCACTCACCCAGTCTGGTAGTAAATGGCATAGAATTTGTTGGTTTAATTATTTGGTTATTTGTTTTCCTTTTGGAAGGTATAAACAGATGATATCTGCATATTATATATGACATGCTTATTTTGCAAAAGATATTTCTAAATTTAGAGAAATGAAACATCACTCTAGGACAAAATACCTTTTATTCATTCTTCTTTGCAATTCTTTTCATTTTTTTCCAGCTATTATTTATTTATTTATTTATTTATTTATTTATTTACTCACTCACTCTCTCTGCGTCCATAGCTTTTCTGCTTCCTTCTCCTTCCCTTTCTTACTTTTATCCCTTCTATTCTCCCAACCAGTTTCCCCTCCCTCTGGCATTTTTTTGCAATTGTTTTCTAAGTATGAAATAAGGTCTCTCTCCTGCTGCACCTGCTACTCCATCCCCTGCTGCACTAAATTGACACTTGGGCAAAGCAATGGCTCTCGTCGTCAGTCACTCTGAAGCTGCTACTTCCAGAAGTGTCGATTTAGTACAGCGGGGGCTGAGGTGCCAGCTGCAGAAGTAGGGCACAGAAAAACTCAACAAAAAGCTCTGCCTTCCCTTACTGTATGTGATATTTAATATGAGGAAGAGGAGGAAAAGACCATCATTATCAGAGATTAAAAACTGGAATAATAATAAGGCACCAGAATAAACACCGGAATTAAAAACTGAGCAGCTTTGTAACCGTAGCTGATTTATGGAAGAAGGCAAAGACGAATCTAAATTGAGGTTAACTTCCTTTCACTGGGTTTTAAAACTAGCTGAAAATACTGAAAAATCCGAATGTCTGATCCTTCATAGATGGCATGTATTCATTGGTCATGGTGATTTCCTTAGACATCCCCAAAAGTAAACAAATACCCTATTGACTTGGTTGAGAAATGAACAGTTTGCAAAGGGAAACATGTGAAAGCTCTTAACTTTCTTGGCAAGTCTTGCTTTTCATTTCCTGTTGATATAAATACCTACTCTGCTTAATTAAAAGTCCTCTGTGAGCATTAACACTCCTGGCATCTCAGTTAACTGCAAGCTCCATAGGTAACCCTTCTACCACCTATAGTAAAAGTGTAGTTATATGTAAGTATACATATTCTAAAGACAGAGAAAGAGGCTCATCTTTCAGGAATATCCCCGCCTCTGTTCCCCTCTATTTGTTCAGATAATTTTTTCTATTTGTGTGAATATAGTAGCTGCCCTACCATGACCAAAGATAGAATGTAGAGGATGAATTCCAAAATGCTACGTGAAAGGTATTTTTATTGCATACATTGGGATTTTTTAAAGTAACCATTTTAAAGAAAGGCTTGTTTCAAAAGTGACACCATAGAAGCAAAAAATGCATGTGTTACTTGCGCTGGATTCTGACCATTGTATTCATTATGCACTCTTCGAGGTCAATTGCTATGGTAATTTGCTTTTCCTATGAAATGTAAAATGGAAGTGTTTTTTGTGTCATGGAGTTTTGATATAGCTCCTTTGGAAGGACCTCGTATCTAGGTCAGTTGGGTTTCTTAAACCTGAAATAAATGAGATCTTTGATAGTGTAGTATCACAACGGCAGGACATAGATTAAAAAAGAAAGGGACTTTTGCTGAGACAATTGGAAAAAAAATTTCTATAATGACTTATTTTTATCTTCTCATATTAGGAAAGATCCAGGATGATTTTATTAAGGTGCTCCTTTTCCTCTATTACCCCTTTATTTGTAAAATACATTTAAAATATATTTAAGTGGACATATATTAAGGGTCTATTTAAATAGACACAATCTCTCTTTACTACATACTAATAGAGAATATAAAAGAAAGTAGTGACAGATTCATTCACCAGTTTGGGAACGTATTAAGTGCATAAGTGAAGGGATAGGGTTAATTAGGAAATACTTTTTGGAACAGGTGGACTCTAGAGAATGCTTTAAAAGAGCAGGGACGCCTGAGGCATTCAGACGCCCCTGCTCTTTTAAGAAATTCTTTTATTTCTTGATTGCAGCTCAAATCAGGATCTCACAGTTTGTGATATTGAGCCCCACTTAGGGTTCTGCACTGACAGTGTGAAGCCTGCTTGGGATTCTCTCTCTTCCTCTCTCTCTGCCCCTCCCTTGTGCTCTCTCTTTCTCTCTCAAAATAAATAAACACTAAAAAAATAGACTTAAAAGAGCAAAAAGAGTTGGCCTCTGGGGGGAAAAATGCAGGTTGTGGAAATGTTCAAAATCTAATGTCAGGGGACTGGCAAACTGTTTCACTTCCCAGAAGAGGAGAGACAGGAAAGATAAATATCTGGCTGACGTGAGGATAAGAAAAGACAGCTATACTGATATGGTCCCTAAAACTAGGCTATAGAGTTAATCGGCTATATTAGGTGGTGGGGAACTCTACTCAATAGGAGAGATGTGTATGAAATGGATGGAAATCCTAATCTAGGAGGATTTTCTCAATTTTTCTGCCTACTCATTATTATTGGGCTTCTTTAGGGATTCCTTTCTTGGTCTTCTTTTCTTCTTACTTGACATCAAAAGCACTTGCATTCCACAGATGGACCCCAAAGGATCTATCAGCCTCTTGAATTGTCCTTGAATTTTATAATGAGTTTTCTTAGGAAAGAAAGTGAAAGGCCTCCTTCAAATGCTTGAAGGGGTCTGTGATCCCTAAATTTAATGATAGTATTTAACATGTGTTAAAAGCTTATTACATGCTAGGCAAAGTTCTAAGTGATATGTAGTATTAACTCACTGAATCCTAAGAATGTTATATATGAGGCACTATTATTATTTCCATTTATAGACAAGACTACTAAGCAAAAATAGGTTACTTATGTCTGAAGTCAGAAGCTAATAACAGGTTGAGTTAGAATTTGAACCCAAACACTATGGGTTCAGAGCCACACTGGATCATACCGTATCATTTTGGTTTTACATGATTTAGTTGCATTTACATTTCTCCATAGGTATGTATCACATTTATTTTAGGAGCCTCTTCTCTAAACAGACTTTCTAGACAATCTTATTCAGAATTAAAGTTTCATTTACCACCACTTCCAGTCATTCTCACATTCATAACATCAATCTCATGTTTGTTTATTAACTTCAGAACATTAGTTCCAAAGTCTTACTGGACAGTCCTACCTAGCCATCCTATACGTACGCCAAACTCAATCTGTTTAACATTAACCTGATTGTTCTCTTACCTTCTTCATAAAAAACAAAACAAAAAACAAAACAACTCTTTCTGTCTTCTTGAGATTCTGAATTAATAGCAACAACACATGGACCAATAATCTGATTTAAAAGTTCTTTTCTCTCTTAGCACTCGTATCCAAACAGTCATTGAATCCTGTTGAATCTATTTATTTAATAACTCCTCTCCATTCTCTTTTCCACCGTCAATACTGGTTTTTAGATCTTTCTTTCTTCTTTCCCTTTGTCCTTCCTTCCTTCCTTCTCTTTTCTCTTCTTTTCTCCCTTTCTTCCTCCCTTCCTTACTCAATGTACTCTCATTGTTCTTATTACACTAACCTTCTGTCTTGCCTCAACCAACACATATCCTAATGTTATCCAAACTATCCCCGGGGTGATCCATCCCTACTTCCTTCTTTTCCTTCCTTTTTTTCCCCCTCCTCCATTTTCTTCCTTCCTCTTTTCCATTGTCGCTCCTTGCCTCCCTTCCTCCTCTCTCTTTCATTCTCTCACTTCTTGAAATTTGAAAATTATAAAATAATCCAAAGGAAAATAGCAATAACCCATACTTTCACCCCAGAATGAATTATTGTTAATATTTAGGCATATGTGCTTTTATTTCTTCTTTTCTTTTTTTGCACAGACATAGCCTCCACTCGACTACTTCCTGCCATTCTGGCTATCTTCAGCCTTTCTCCAAACTTTGCCTGCTTTTATAATTTCCTTTTAAAAAAATCCTCTTATTAACACATTAGTTTTTGTAACAGAATATTTTAGAACTTTCAAATGCATGAAGATTTGGCTAGCAGCTTAAAACGACACACATTTATTAGTTCACCATTTATATGGGTCATGAGTTGAGGCATGGCTTAGCAGGTCCTCTGCAAGATCACAAACTGAGGCTTGACTAGGAAGGAATGCCCTTCCAAACTGTTGTTGGCATCATTCAGTTCTCTGTAGGCTGTAGGACTGAGGGACTTAGTCCCTTGCTCGCTGTCAGCTGGAGGTCCCTTCAGTTATTTGTCATATGGCTCTCTCCATAGGGCAGTTTAAAATATGGCAGCTTGCTTCTTCAAAGCCAACAAGGGGGAGAGACTCAGTGTAAGGCCCTGGTTACAATCTTATGTAACATAATCATGTACAGCTTGTCATGTTTGCCATACTTTATTGGCCAGAAGCAAATCATTAAGTCCTACCCCCACTCAAGAGAAGGACACCACCAAGGGCATGCAGGAATCATGTGGGAGCACGTTAGAGTCCACTACACCATTTATATATTTATGCAAATAACAATACCTGTAAGCAAAACCTCCTCAGAATTTCTCTTCCCCTTCTTGCTTAAGAGAAACCTGACTTTCCTCTGGGACACTGCTTCCCCTTCCCCCACCCAAGTAGTGGTAAATGTGTTTTCAACCATAAGCTTCTTAGACTGTGCCTAAGGTGACTGTGCCTAGGCCCTCCCTACTCAACAGACCATTCTCCTCTCTCCCTACTAACCTGCATCTTTTAAATCTTGTTATCCAGTACCCCTCATTGTTGCTCTTATTCCCCTTCATTTTTTTCACCATTTGCTCTTGCCAGTCACTCTAATACCACTTCTGTCTTAATCCTAGGTGCTTACAATGCACATGTAGATGATCTTCCTAATACCCTGACCTCTCAGCTCCCTGACTTTGTCTCCAAGGATGTGGTCCTACCCGAACTCAACCACTAGCTCCCACAGGCATAATCACTGGAGACACATCAAACTTTTCAATGCATCATAATTAACAATATCAAACATCTCACTCTGAACACCACCTCTTATTTCCCTATTTCCTTTTAGGACTCTGACTCCAGCAATTACTGAACCTACATATCTGCTCTCCCCCGTTCTTACCCAGCTTAAACCCCTGGCCAATAGTTATAATCACTGCCTGCACACACCCTCAACTCCCGTACTCTCCTCCTCCTTTGTTGTACTTGCTGGGCAGAACAACAATCCTAATTCAGGCAAGCTGTCTACCTATTGCACACCAGCACCCACGTACCTGAATGTGGGTAGGGGAAACACAATCGTGCTGCTCAGTTTCAATTTAATTTCACAACTGTGAACCTCCACTGGGCCCTTAGTGCTGGCCAGGAATCCCATTTCCCTCCTCCTTACGGTTTCAGGTCACACATTTTCATCTTTAATCCATTTTTGAGTGTATTCTATGTATAGTATAAGAAAGTGCTCCAGTTTTGTTCTTTTGTATGTATTGTCTAGTTTTCCTAGTATCATTTGTTAAAGAGACTGTTTTTTTCCCTTGCATATTCTTGCCTTCTTTGTTGAAGATTGATAATATATTCATGGATTTATTTATGAGTTCTCCATTCTGTTCTATCAATCTATGTGTCTATTTTGTGCTAGGACTATATTGTTTTGATTACTACAGCTTTGTAGTATATCTTAGAATCTGGGATTGTGATACCTACAGTTTTGTTCTTCCTTTTCAGGATTGCTTTGCTATTTGGGCTCTTCTGTGGTTCCATACAAATTTTAGGATTTCTAAATTTAGTATTTCTTCTAGTTCTGTGAAATACACTGTTGGTATTTTGATAGGGATTGTATTGAATCTATAGATTGCTTTGGGAATATGGACATTTTAACAATATTTGTTCTAATAATCCATGAGCATGGAATGTCTTATCATTTGTTTGTTTTCAATTTCTTTCATCAATGTTTTATGGTTCTCAGAGTAGAGGTCTTTTACCTCCTTGGTTAAGTTTATTCCTAGGTATATTATTATTGTGCAATTGTAAATGAGACAATTTTCTTAATTTCTCTTTCTGATACATCATTATTAGTGTATAGAAATGGAATGGGCTTCTGTATATTTTGTATCCTGTAAACTTAGAGAATTCATTTATCGGTTCTAATACTTTTTGGTGTAATCTATATAGTATAATGTCATCTGCAAATAGTGAAAGTTTTACTTTTTCCTCACCAATTTGGATGCATTTTATTTCTTTTTTAATCCAATTGCTATGCCTAGGACTTCCAGTACTATGTTGAACAAAAGTGGTAAGAGTGGACACTCTTGTCTTGTTCCTGATCTTAGGGGAAACGCTCTCAGTTTTTCCCCTTTGTGATGTTAGCTGTGGGTTTTTCATACACAGTCTTTATTATGTTGTGGTATGTTCTCTCCAAACCTACTTTGCTGAGGTTGATTTTTCTTTTTCCCTTCTTTTCTAATCATGAAAGAATGTTGTACTCTGTCAAATGCTTTTTATGCATCTATTGAAAGGATCCTATGGTTCTTATCTTTTCTCTTTTTGATGTGATGTATCATGTTGATTGATTTGCAAATATTGAACCACCCATGCATTCCAGGAATAAATTCCACTTGATCATGGTGAATGATGGTTTTAATGTATTGTTGAACTTGGTTAATATTTTGTTGAGGACTTTGCATCTACATTTATCAGAGATAGTGTCCTGATGCATGATATGACTTTAAGCTCTTTTTATTGTGGTGTTTTTATGTTTTGGGTATCAGGTAATGCTGGACTCATAGGATGAAATTGGAAGGGTTCTTTCCTCTTCTATTTTTTGGAATAGTTTGAGAGAAATCAGTATTGACTCTTCTTTAAATGTTTGGTAGAATCCCTCTGTGAAACCCTCTGGTCCTGGACTTTTGTTTTGGGGTATTTTTTTTTTTTTTTTAATTACTGATTCAATTTCATTGCTGGTAATCAGTCTGTTGAAATGTTCTATTTCTTCCTGATTCAGTTTTGGAAAGCTATATGTTTCTAGGAATTTATCCATTTATTCAAGGTTGTCTAACTCATTGGCATATAATTTTTCATAATATTCTTTTATAATCCTTTTTATTTCTGTGGTGTTAGTTGTCATTTTTCCTCTTTCTGATTTTGTCTATTTGAGTCCTCTCTTTATTTTTGATGAGTTTGGCTAAAAGTTTATTAATTTTGTTGATCTTCTCAAAGAACCAGTTCCCAGTTTTCTTGATCTGTTCTATTGTTATTTTAGTTTGTATTTTGTTTATTTCTCTGCTAATCTTTATTATTTCCTTCCTTTTACTGGTTTGGGGCTGTGTTTGTCCATCCTTTTCTAGTTCTTGCCTTGTAGTCAGAAAAGATGCATGATATGACTTTAATCTGTTTGAATTTGTTGAGGCTTGTTTTGTGGCCTGACATGTGGTGTATTCTGGGGAATGTCCCATGTGCATTTGAAAAGAATGTATATTCTGCTGTTTTAGGATGTAATCTCCTGAATGTATCTGTTAGATCCATCTGTCTAATATGTCATTCAAAGCCATTGTTTCCTTGTTGATTTTCTGTTTGGATGGACTTATCCATTGTTGTAAATGGGTGTTAAAGTTCCCTACTATTGTTGTATTGCTATTGATTACTTCCTTTATGTTAGTTATCAGCTGCTTTATGTATTTGGGTGCTCCCATGTTGGTTGCGTAAATATTTAGAATAGTTATATTTTGTTGTTGGACTGTCCCCTTAACGACACACTATATGTGTCCTTCTTTGTCTGTTGTTACAGTCTTTAATGGTTTATTTTGTCCTATGCAAGTATTGCTACCATGGGTTTTTTGTTTTTGTTTTTTTCACTGCCAGTTGCATGATAAATACTTTTCCATCCCTTTACTTTCAATCTGAAATGAGTCTCTTGTAGACAGCATATAGATGGGTCCTGTTTTTTAACCTATTCCATTACCCTATGTCTTTTGATCAGAGCAGTCAGTCCATTTACATTCAAAGTAATTATGGATAGGTATGTATGGATAGGTATGTCATTTTGTTGCTTGTTTTATGGGCTTTTTTTTTTTTTTTTTTTAGTTCTTCTCTGTTCCTTTTTGCTTTGGCTCTCTTCTTTCAGGGCTTGCTGGCTTTCTTTAGTGATATACTTGGATTCCTTTCTCTTTATTTTTTGCATTCTATTACCAGTTTTTGATTTGTGGTTACCATTAGATTTATATATATGTAACATCTTCTCCATATAGCAGTCTATATTAAATTGATGGTCACTTAAGTTTGAACTAATTTAGTATAAAAGCACTAAATTTTTATTCTTCCTACCACCTTTTAGGTATATTGTGTCCTACTTTATATCGCTTAATTTTCTGAATCCCTTGACTTATTTTTATAGATATACTTATGTTTACTGCTTTTATGCTTCCTACTTTTTTTTTTTTTACTCCTGTTTATGTTCTTCCCTTTCCACTAAAGGGTCCCCTTTAACATTTCTTATAGGACTAGTTTACTGGTCATGAATTCCTTTAACTTTTGCTTAGGAAACTCTTTATCTCTCCTCTATTCTGAATGATAGCCCTGATGGATAAAATATTCCTGGTTGCAATTTTTTTCTTTTCTCTTTTTCCAGCACTTTGAATATATTATACCACTCCTTTCTTGCCTGCAAAGTTTCTGCTGAAAAATCAGCTCATAGCTCTATGGGGTTTCCCTTGTATATAAGTATTTTCTTTTCTCTGCTGCCTTTAATATTCTCTCTCTTTTTTTTTTTAATTTTTTTTTTAACGTTTATTTATTTTCGAGACAGAGAGAGACACAGCATGAATGGGGGAGGGGCAGAGAGAGAGGGAGACACAGTATATGTGCTGCCGAAGCGAGCACAAGAGAGGGAGACACAGAATCGGAAGCAGGCTCCAGGCTCTGAGCCATCAGCCCAGAGCCCGACGCAGGGCTCGAACTTGCGGACTGTGAGATCGTGACCTGAGCTGAAGTCGGACACTTAACCGACTGAGCCACCCAGGCGCCCCTAATATTCTCTCTTTATCACTACTTTTTGCCATTTGAATTACTATGTGCCTTGGTAACTCCTTGGTTTAATAATGTTGGGGGGAGGAGGGCTCTCATGCCTCCTACATCTAGATTTCAGTTTCCTTTCCCAGATTTAGGAAGTCTTCAGCTATTATTTCTTCAAATAAATTTTATGCCCCCTTTCTCTCTCTTCTACCTTTAGGGTCCCTATAATGTGTATGTTACTATGATTGATGGTGTCATGAGTTTCTTAAGTCTATTTTCATTTTTATTTATTTATTTATTTTTTCTCTTTCAGTTTGATGACTTTCCACACTTTGTCCTCCAGGTCACTGATCCATTCTTCTTGCTTCCTCTAGCCTACTATTTATTCCTTCTAGTGTATTTGAAAAAAAATTCTTTTCAATGTTTACTTATTTTTGAGAGAGAGCCAGAGAGCACAAGTGGGGGAGGGGCAGAGAGAGAGAGGGAGACACGGAATCTGAAGCAGGCTCCAAGCTCTGAGCTGTCAGCACAGCACCTGACGCAGGGCTGGAACCCATGAACTGTGAGATCATGACCTGAGCCAAAGTTGGATGCTTAACTGACTGAGCCACCCCGGTGCCCCCTCTTTTAAGATTTTTATTTTATTTATTTTTTTAATTTTGATGTCATTATTAAGTTCTTCATCTCTGATTCTTTTTTGTGTTTTCTATCTCTTTTGTGGAGGTCCTTTACTCTTTTCTCTAATCCAATGAGTATCTTTATAACCATTGCTTTAAACTCTCTATCAGACATATTAGTTATCTCCATTTCATTTAGCTCTCTTGCTTTGATTTTGTTTTATCTTTATGAGTACTAATTGATATTATATTCATAATGGAAACTGTAGGTCACATGGTGAAGATAATAATTATAATAGACTTACCATAAGTAGTGAGACATAAAAGAGAGAGAAATTTAAAAAATTACATAATGTATGGAGTTGGGGTGATCTCTGTGATAATTGTGGGGAAGATGAAAAAAACATCCATTAAATTCAGGAGGAAAATAAGAATGAGGAGTTGTTAATTTAAGTCTTACCTCTCCATAAAATGGTGGCTGACTGGTAGAATATTTGAGAAATGTGAATAATTAGTACCAAAGTGTAAAGAAAGTTAAAGATATTAAAGGTGAGGTGTTGATGTATTTACTAGATATGAATACAAAATAATGCAATAGGTTTTAAACAAACATAAACATTTACATAGGCAAGCATAATTTTCTGTCCACACTGGAGTTGTAATTTATCTTTTTCCAAATGTTTGATTTTTCCACTCAACTGAGTTCTTCGATTCCTGGAGTAATATCAAACTTTTCTCTTCAGTACTAAACTAATGCTCAAATATTTACTGAATAAAGATAGAAGAGAGAGAAACTAAGGGAGAGAGGGAAGGAAAAAGGAGGAAATTCGGATAATGCTCTATAAAGTAGTTATACTGCAGGATTATGTAATCTTTTGAATGATGCTGCATTGTTCAGAACATTTTGGTAACTTTCTTTTGGGGACTGCCTTAAAAACTTAAGGATTTTTAAAAAGTTCTCAGTGGCAGAACAACTTGATCTTTCAAAACTGAATTTGCTTTTGGTAATACTGAGAATTTAGCTGCAGCCACATCTATAGAAAAAGTAGGATCATCCTTTTCAATAATAGCATGTGGGATTAGGATATTAGGTGTGACTAAAAGATAAGAACACTGATTTTCTTCTGTGGTTTATAAACTGTTTCCCAGAAGGCAATACTAAACAAGTATCCACAGATATATTTAATTTTTTTTTTTTTTTTTTTAGCAAATGACATACAATTGGATTAAGTGCATAGATTCCCAGGGTCATTGTTTCAGAGATAAATATTCATTTATAGATATGAATTTGAGTATGCTAGTAAGTCATCCTTCTTATTTGTTTTCAGCATTTTATTATGAAAAACTTCAAGTATATAGACATGTGAAAAAATTTTACATTGAATATATACCCACCACCTAGCTTTTACCATTATTTATTTTGTCTGCTCATCACATATCTGTTCATATAAATATCCATATAACTATTTATAAATCCACTTTATTTTGTGACACATTTCACAGTAAATTTCAGATATCAGTATATGTCCTCCTAAATACTTCAACATACATGTGATTCATTAGAAGTCAGTATTAGCAATTTTTCCTTTTGGTGTAAAATTTACGAACAATGAAATACACAAATAGTGTATATCAAAAAGTGTAAAGCCACTGAATTTTGACAAATGTATACACTTGTGTGAACCAAATCCCTCTCAAGAACACTACCATAATCCTGTTTGTTCCCAGTCCATCTGCACACTCAATCCCAGTCCTTGCATCAGAAGCACTTCTGAATTTTTCCCATCATAGATTAATTTAACTTTTTTTATAATTTCAGGTAAGTGAAATAATATGGTTTGTATTTTTTGTGTAAGTTTTCTTTCCCTTACCATAACATTTTTGAGATTCGTGCTATGGGTTGTGTGTATAGTAACTTTTCTTTTACATCGCTAAGTTTCATTCCATTCTATATTTATGTCACAGCCTGTTGACCCATTCTTCTGTTGATAGACACCTGTCTCTTTTCCTATTTGCCTATCATGGACATAGCTGCTACACAAATTTTTGTATCTCTTGACCAAATACCTAGGAGTGGAACTGTTGGGGCACTGCTTAAATGTACGTTGAGTTTTATTATAGCCAGACCCTTTGTGCCATTTTACATTTGCCACTAGTATGAATTCCAGTTACTCTATTACCTCACCATTATTTGTTGTGGTCTGTTTTTTCAATTTCTGTTATTTTGATTGTGTCTTGTAGTGATTTTTCATTACAGTTTTACTTTGTTTTTCCCCTGATGATTAATGTAGTTGAGCATACTATCATGTGCTTATTGTCCATTCCGATACAGTTCTTTTTATCTATGGTAGTTATGTTCAATAAAGTCATTGCAAACACTGAATTAGTTCCTGCCCCTAGGTAAAAGAAAGTGTTAGGTTCCTATAAACCTCTGGTCACATCATTTTCATCATCCAATCACTACATTATTTAATATGTATTGCTGCCTCGTAAACATTGAGATCTGCCAACAGCACTATAGCTCATGTCTGAATGAAGTATCTCTAATGTATGTATTTTCTCCATAAGACACCATGATCAATACCAAATGAATACACACACCATGTGCAATTGTAAATAAATAATTTGCATTCTCTGGTTGGAAGCTATAGTGTTCCATAAATATCAGTTAAATCAGGCTGGTTGATGTTTTTCAGATTATTTACACCTTTTAAAAATTGTTTAATCGTTCACTTAATTGCCAAGAGAGGAATGTTCGAATATTGACTTATAATATTGGCATTGTCCATTTTTCTCTTTATATCTTTCCATTTTTGATTTACATATTTGGATTTATAATTGTCTGTCTTCCTGATAAGTTAGATTTTTATCATTTTGAAATGATTATCATCCCTGATAATATTCTTCATGTTTAAGGCTATTTTGTCTGATATTAATATAGCCATTCTAGCTATGTTATTATTACAATTTGCACAGTGTATCTTTTTGATAACTTTTCCATCTCAGCTGTGTCTTTATATATTAACTACATCACCTTTAGACAGTATTCACTTGAGATTTTGCATTTTCACTCGTTCTGACAATTTCCGCATTCTAACGGAATTTGTATTTCAATAACGTTACTGTAATTTATATTACAAGCCAATTTATATTTATATAATTCACATTACTATCCTATTTACATTATTGTATTATTTATGTATATTCATATATTGTTATTTAGCAATCACAAAATTTGTTTTAGTAGGATGTACATATATAATCTGTATACAATGCTTTCTAGTCCCTCCCCCCCTTTTTTTTTCCTTTCTAGTTTCTTTAAAACCCAACTCAGGTGTCACTCTCTCCAAGATTTCCTTTCCTACTCCATTACCTCAGGCTCTGCTCCTATTAAACATTGTAAGTACATCTCTTAGTATACGCCTTCATTTATATATGAGTATATTTATTCATTTACCACAGTGTGTTACAATGATAAATTTATGCATCATTTTTTCTACTAGTCTAAAAAGTCCTTAAGGAAGAGAGCTATGTCCATATTGCCAGGGTAATGCCAGGCATAATGACTGCATGTTGGATTGAGCTTCACAGCTTAAATGGCATCTGTTGTCTTTCCCCAGAAACCCTCTGAACGTGCAGGGCGCATGTTATCATCCTTATTTACAGATGAGGAAAATGAGACTCTGGGCCATTTGAGGACTTGCTCAAGGTCATACAGCAACAAAGTGGCGGAGCCAAGTCTTTGTGTTTTGTGCTGAGAGGGAACAAGTAGATTGTATTTAACTACAAAGGATTTTCTGAGCAAGTGTAATTACTACTAATCTCTACCACATGCATGTTATTTTAATTGATCTAAATATAGTATTTGCTTTAAGTAAAAACAAATGCATGATATGTACTTTTCAAACACTTGATTAGTCTTCTGAAATTTTGTTGGGTGAAACACATGGTTCAGGACTAAACAAATGTGTTATAGCAATGTTACAGACTGCATGTATAGCATCTAATTTTTCTGGGGATTTCATTCTTTCTGCTGTTAAATACTCAAAGTCCAGGTTTTCATTGCTACTGAGACTGGAGAGAATCTAGTCCACCTAGGAACACTATGTCCATCTGTTCCTAGCACGCATTATTAAATTGAAGGCAACTAGAAGGTAGGTGAACACTTGCCAGATGCAAACTAAATTCTCCAGTGCCCTCGTAGAGTCCATACATTTCCTCGGGTTCATTGCCAGTTTCTGACTGTAGGGAATTTTAGTCTTGGGATATTTGTACGTTGACAAGTTGCATCGAAATTCACTACTGTTTCATTATCCTCAATTTGTAATCTTTGGATACAGTTTCCTAAGTCCCTGGAGTCTTTTAAACCACATGGTTTGGTTTTTTTGTTGTTGGTTTTTTGTTTTGGTTTGGTTTTGGGGTTTTGTTTTTTTTTTTTGTATCAGTCTTTCTAGCTCTACTTGTTTTTTGATAAACAAATAAGCCACATTACCTGTGAACAGGAGAATGGGGTCCTGATAAGCACCCTATCCATGTATTTTTTGGAACTCACAGGAATTAGTTTGACTATTTACAGATTATAACAGTTGGTAGTTGAATGTTTTATTTTCATTCCCAGTTGGTGCAATATGTTCACAGCTGATGCAATGGCTGGCCCATTTGATTTCACATATGGTCCACTATTCGGGGCCCTCGAAGGCTTTCTTTTGTAGTTAGTCTTCTCTAACACTATCATGTTATTTAGCTTTGCTTTTGTCTGCTGGTCAAATAAAGAAAAAAAAAAAAAAAAAAAGAAACCTCAGAACCTTGGCAGCTGTAGAGGAAATCAGCAACTCAGTTGATGAAGATTCAAAGAACTGGGTCAAAATGTCCCAGGAAGAAGATTTTCCTTAACCGATGCAAACAAACAAAACGCTTCTCTATGTTGCACGAGACTGAGAGCACACACACAGACGCAGTCTTCTCTTTTGTTTTTCTTTCGCTTTGAAGCTGTGCCTAAGCTGTTCTTAAGTGTTTTCAGCACAGCTAAGTGTCAGAGAGACCATGCTGTCCTAGGCATCCATTTACATTGGAAAACCTTGTGCCACAAGCCCTTTAGAAAATACTTCCTTTTGGGCAGTTTTTACAAACTTAATTTCTTTGCTGCTAAAATTCACTAAGAAGGATAGTATCAGAAGTGAGCCGGAGTCACTTTGGCAAGACTGATTCCACAAAGCATATTAGACACGAGGAGCAGAACTGCAAAATTAATAACATTGAAAACCCAAACGCAAGCACCCTCCAGCAGTCATTATAATGCGATACATAATCAGTGTTTATCCTGAGTCTAAACTATAACTGATAAAGCCACAATCTCATAAAAAGATTATTGTCAAGACTATTGCATTACCCTCTGAGAGCTAAAATACTCATTTATTCATAGTAGCAGATTGTAATAGCTCTAACTCCCTGAGAAGTGGGCATTGTGTGATAATTGAGTGGGCTGGGATGTTAATTGTCCTCCACTTCACCTCTAGATATTTAACTGCTTATCTCTTCAACCAGCAAACAATAATGCACTCTTACTTGCGCCTTCCTGTTCAGATAATTTTGTGAGCTGAGTAATTTATTTGTAATAAAGAGGAAAAAGTATCTGTGCAGGGGCAATGTTTAAATTGTGCCATGTTACATATTAAAACCAATTGGAAGTAGCGTTGTGTACTTAGGGAGCTTTCCAACAGAGATGCTCTTGCAGGACCTGGGGAGTAGTTGGAAATGCAGGAATATGACCAAAACACAGAATGACATTAACACGCATCACTAAATCAATAATGCTCGGTTACTTTCCTACACTCTTTTCTAATAGGAGCAACTTGTCTCAAACTCACATGACAAAAGTAGCCTTTTACGGTTCAGGGAGCTATAGTGGTGTTCCATGTTGCTTCTTGTCAAACATTGCAAAATGGAAGATGGTAAACTATCCAGACTTGTTACCGTTGCTGCTGTTTTCACAGCAGCTTCCTTTTGGAACTTTGTAATCATACAAGGGAGTTGGTGGAGAAAACCCAGTACCAGACACTTCCTATCACGTGTTGAACCTTTACTGTGCACCACGCGTTAAGTTGCCCTTATTTTGCATATTATTTCTTGGATTTTACCATAATCACATTTTGTAGAGAAATATAAGAAAAATCATCAAAACTTGGAACTGTCGAAGAAAAAAACTTATCCTCTACCCCGTTAAATTCAGGGCCTGGAGGCCTCAGAACTGAAGTGACAAAAAACAGATTAACGGGAAAAAAGGCATACCGTTTTTATTGATGTTAGTATCTTTCTGTGCATGGCAGCTTCACAGAAAAGAAGTGAAAACTCAGATTGGTTAGACTTGGGGCTTATACAGCATTTTAACAAAGAGCACTAAATTGTGGAGAAGTAACTAGACAAAAGGAGGAGGAGTTTGGGCTCTAGGGAAGGTAAACTGTGTGGCAGTGACTAGGAACTATATGGGGGAACTGATGGAATAGAAGGGTTATTTTTTCATAAGGTCCAATTATGCACACTCACTTCTGCATCAAGTCCCCCTCTCTGGTTCTGAGATTCAGCCTTTTTTTTTTTTCCTGGCGCAAGAAAGGTGCCCCCTTCTCATGAGAAATTTATGCTCTGCCTCCAGGAAGATACGGGGAGGGCAAGTGCTCTCTCTCTGCCATTTGTCAGGTGACTTCAGCTTAAAATAACGCTTATTCCATTCATTTCTAGATCAAATTTCAATAGTTGCCTTAATTACCAAAGGATCCTATGCTAAGATTAAGAAAACCAAAGTCTTACCTCTTATAATCATTGGTTTTGAAATAGTATCTCCACAATTGTTGAAATAAATAAAAATAATAGATCAGCTGATCTTCGAGCTGATTTCTTAAATCCCTCAAACTTTTGGGTTTATGGTTTTATGGCATTATTCCTTAGCATTCTTGTTGATAACGACATTATAGCACTCAAAGAGCATAAGAAAGTTGATCAAAATACTGATTAAGTGCCTACCGCTGGGTCTCAGTTGCCTTTTGAGCATAATGAGGATAAAAATACCATCCCTCAGGGTTGTTATAACAGTCAAGTGTGATGATGTACGGAAGCATCCAAGGATGTGTCCAGTGTGCAGAGTTTGTATTTGTTGGAAAAGTTTGTGAAGTCCTCTTTGTGTCCAGAGCTCTGGAAACAAAGCATTTTTCCATTACCTTAAACCGTTGAGTCTCAGTTGCAGAAGACTTGTCACCACCATGAGCTTTCAATGTCATGTTGGCTCTTGGAAACCTGTGGTGAACAGGCTGGCACCAGTCAGCAATGGGCAAGACAGACATGGATCCTAGAAAAATCTGCACTGGGAAGAAAGCACTGATTCTCTGGGCCTTGTCCTTCTATATATAAATCCGAAGCAGTAGCTATGTGAGCCCTCAGAAAACTCCCCAACTAGAAAAGCAAACCAGGATGTGGATTTGGAAGCCACCTGCATCCAAATGAACATTGAGAGGATGGAGAATTTCTCTGAGTTGGAATCACAAATGGAGCCCTCAAGAGTTACTAAGTTTAATAATTTTTTTTATGTTTTATTTATTTATTTTTGAGAGAGAGAGAGAGAGAGAAAGAGAGAGAGAGAGAGAGAAATCATGTGTGCATACAGGGGAGAGGCAGAAAGACAGGGGGACAGGGTATCTGAAATGGGCTCTGTCCTGACAGCAGAGAACCTGATGTGGGGCTGGAACTCACAAACCACGAGACCAAGACATGAGCCGAAGTCAGAAGCTTACCAACTGAGCCATCCAGGTGCCCCAAGAGTTGCTCAGTTTAAACCTACCCTCCAAAGTCCTCGAAGTATCTTGACTCTGGATTCCTGATCACAGTTTTTTGACTCGCCTCCTAATCCCTGAATGTGGACACTGGTTTTTGGATCAGAACACATCTGGGAAGAATTCAGTAATCTTCGGGCTGACTCTCCACCCCTAGGAGAGGCCTCATGATCTTAACCCAGCTTCCTGATATCACTGCCTGGCTAGATCTGAGTATTGGCCTTGTTGGTTCAGAGTAACTCCACCTGTGTTCCCAGGTCAAAGTTTTACTCAAGGAGATAGGGAGCCTGAATTGGTAATGGATGCAATACCAAGCATCCTGTCTGGTATAGCCTGAAGACCATCAGTTTCTGGGTTCTGACTCACAAGCCAAAGTCTGGTTCAACTCTTTTATTTTGTTAATTCTGTGCCCATTGGCTTCAGTCCTTCCTGTCTGATTCTTGACTGCAATGTTAGTTTGGTTGTAAAGATTCTTGGACTTGCAATCAACTCATTTCCTCACATCTGCTTTCCAGAAATGGCAGTAGCAAAATGGTATCATAAGAAAATTGACACTGAAGCAATTTAAGACACTCCCTATCCCCAACAGGAGGAGGAGGAGGAGGAGAAGGAGGAGAAGAAGGAGGAGAAGGAGGAGGAGGAGGAGGAGGAGGAGGAGGAGGAGGAGGAGGAGGAGAAGGAGAGGAAGAAGAAGGAGAGGAAGAAGAAGATGAGGAAGAAGAAGGAGAAGAGGAAGAGTTTAACATTCCCTGACTCTGGGTAATGTGATCATAAATTTCTTTGGCTTCCAGACTCACAATGATGTTGTCCACTACTTTTTTAAAAAAAAAAGGTTGTCATATCCTGAATCCACAAATTTAGTCACTTTTCCATAGTCTCATCATGCATGAAACATGTTACTCTAGTACTTTCTGGAGCTGCCTTGCCTCATATACAGGTAGATGGATTTGGATATATTATATTGGTAACTCATTAACATTGAACTCATGGCCAAGAGCACCGTAAGTCATGCCTGGATGAAGGCTATCTAACATATGTATACTATCTGTAAGGCACATCACAACTATCTTCCACTTAGGAACACCACTTAGGAACACCATGCAGCATTTAGCACTACACTTGGAAGTCATTTTAAACATCAAAATCACCAACAAAAAACACAAAATGTGAAAAACATGGCACTAAATAGACCAGAAAAAGGTCTTGTTTACATTATGAAAACTGAAACAAGGCAGAGTATTGCTTTGTTCCACTTCAGCTGGGACATGTGTGTCGATGACTCAAACTTTTTGTGACTCTCTGCATATCCACAAATGGCTATGACAGTGAAGTGACCATTGATTTGGGGGTTACACATACATTTTAGTTGAGTAGGTGAATTTACAAAAATGGAACCCACAAATAATGAGGAGTTACTGTCCTGTGTCATTTCTTCAATGTAAAGGTGTTAAAAAGAAGAGGAAGAATTAAAGAAAAGTCTGAAGTTTCTAGAAAAAAAAAAAAACCATGCAGTTATCAGAAAATGGGGCAATAGATTTTAGATAAACAGAAGTATCATTCTATTAAAGAGTGTTTCTCAAATTTTAATAAGTAAAATTACCAAGACATCCTGCTGCAAACACGAATTCTGCTTCAGTATGTTTCAGTAGGTTTGAATTCTGAATTTCTCACCAACTGCCAAATGACACCAAGGCTGCTTAGATAATCTGTGGGGACACTGTGAGTAGCAAGACTCAATAGCTCTTTTTTAAAAATGTTTATTTATTTACTTTGAGAGAGAGAGACAGCATGAACGGGGAAGGGGTAGAGAGGGAGAAAGAGAATCCAAAGCAGGCTCTGTGCTCTCACCAAGGATACTGACCCAGTCTTTATTCCATGAACCATGAGATCATGACCTGAGTCAAAATCAAGAGCCGGAGGCCTAACTGACTGAGCCACTCAGGTTCCCCTCAATAGCTATTTACCAGATTCCTGACCTTGGGCAATATACTTAATATCTACACTAGTTTATGGTAGGATTAAATAAAACAATGCATGTAAAGCTCTTAAAACTGTGTATGCTACATAGTAAGTCCTTAATAAAGGTTATTGATGATAATGACAATGAAGAAATATGCTCCCATTCCTCACATTCTAAAAACAACAAGTATACATACATAACAATAAAATATTCGTATTTAATTTTGCTTTCTCTTCCTTTAATATCCAAACTTAAGAGAGTAGGTTGTTACCATTCTCTCAATTTCTTCAGCTGCTCTTCATTCCTTAGCTTCTGCCCCTACCAGTCTCTAAGATATGCTCCCACTGGCATTGCCAGAAATAATTTTTGTAGATCAATAAGATGGGAGTCTGCTCAGTCTTATGCTATTATATTGTTAGACAGCTTTGTAATAACTGGCCCTGCTGATCTTCTCCTCCTTGACACTATTTCCTTGAAGTGGTAGATTAGATAACTGCTCCTAATTCTTCCCTCCTTCTTTGAATTAAAAGTATGTATCTGAGCCCTCTACCATGTGACTCTGCAGAACCTCCTTCTAAGGTGGGTAACATATACATCCTACTACATTGATATTGGGCTAAACCACCTGACTTGCTGTGGCTGATGAAATGTTGGCAAAATGAGAATATATCAGTTCTAAGGCACAGTCATAAAAGGCAATGTGTGTTTTTACTCAGAGCCTTGAGTTCCTGTGATCTACCATTACAAAAACATTCCAGAGGCAGCAGCTAACCCTTCAGCCTGGGCCCCAGAATGAAGATATATGGGTAGATCTGAAACTACCAAGAGGCTTGGGGTCCAGCCTAGTGTAGCTCAGCACTGCTTAGACAAACTGCAGCCAGCCTGCAGACCCATAAGCATAAAAATAAATTGGTTTTGTTGTAAGCTTTTGCAATTCTTACACAGGAAAACAACGTCAACAACAAAAACAATGATAAATACACTCGACTTCTGTTACTTCACCCTTAGTTCTTAGATTCTCTTCTCAGTCTCTTTTTTGGGTGTGCTTCCCTCTAAAAAAACTAAAAACATCTGTGACCTTTAGGATTTGTTCTTAGGACAACATCTCTTTTCATTCTGTAAATCATCCTGGACATCTCAGTCACTCATGTTCAAAACTGCCACTTATAGGGTGGTGAGTCAAAGTTTTTATCTCTAGCTCGACCTGTGCCTCTCCTCAGGGACTTCAGACTCCTGCTTGGTGTCGTTAGCTCAGTATCTCCCCCTGGATATCTTATGGACATCTCAAATTAAAGGTTTCCACAACCAAACACATATTTCCCCCCACTCCCTTAACCATGTTTCTTTTCAGAAATGAATTCCAAGCTCCGTCCTGCCTTGAGGACTTTTTGTCATCACTATTCCTTCTGCTGAGAGAACACATCTGCCTTAGGCAGCTCATTCTCGTCCATTGGGTTTCAGCCCAGGTATCTCTTAAAAAGGGTCCTTCACTGACTGCCCTGTATGAAGGAGCCCTTTCTACTTATTAGCTACTTTAAAAATTACATCTGTGGGGTACCTGGATGGTTCAGTTGGCTAAGCATCTGACTTTTGATTTCGGCTCAGGTCATGATCTCATGGTTCTTGGGATAGAGCCCCACACTGGGCTCTGCGCTGACAGTGTGGAGCCTACTTGAGATTCTGTCTCCCTCTCTCTGCCCCTCTCTCTCTCTTTCTCTCCTTCTCTCTTTCTCTGTCTCAAAAATAAATACACATTTAAAAAAATAAAAATTACATCTTTGTTTATTTGCTTCATAGTACTTAAAGCACTCCTACTTACTCCTTTATTTACATATGTGATCATCTCTCCAAACACAGTATAAAGTCCACAAGGGCAGCAAATGTTTTGACCTATTGACCATATACTCAGTGCCTAGCCTAGAGCTGGCAAGGAATTATTTCCCAAAATATTCCAGAAAGAATAAATAAATTTGTTGTCTATTTCACATTTGCATGAATGGCTCTATCATGTGTCTAATTATCATTCCAGAAATTTAAAAGCCATCCCTAAATTGTTATTCTTTCTCATCACTACCCCACCACCAACTGTCAAATCTAGACTTTAATTCTAAAATATTTCTTATCTCCACCTCCATTCTCTTTGTCCTCATCTTTACTATCACTGCTGTATTCAAGCCTTGATCATCTTTCTCCCAGGATACAGATGCAACCTTTGGAGTAATCTTCCTGTATTTGTTTGTTCCTCCCTGTATTACTCTGATTTCACTTGTGATAATGCTGGGTAACAACTAACCCCTAACTCTTAATGATTTAAGTAACGAATAGGTATGGCATGCTCATTAATTTGTAGATCTACTGCAGTTTGGCCAAGTTCAGCTGAGCTTAGGTTGGTTCCAGGCTTTGGATCAGGCTCATCAATCTGGAACTCAGATTTAAAGAATGGCTAACTGGTACCTGTTCTTTTCATGGCAGGGGAAGAAATCTGAAGAGGGCAGGAGAAAGCTCACAGTGCCTCATGGAGCTTTGGGAACTGAAACACTAATTCTTGCTCATATTCTGGAAATTGGGCAAACCCAAGCCCAACCTCAATGGGGTAGGAAGATTACTCTACAGACTCCAGTAGGAGGTATTACAATTCACATAACAAAAGATATGAGCATCTAATTTTATTATGAATGAAGAACTGAGAAAGATAATATAGTCAATCACACTCAATATCTTTTCTTTACCTGAGTCCCAAAGAGATCTTGGTGAAAAGCGAAACTTCATGTCACTTCCTTTAATTATGTCCTATAAGATAAAACTCAAACCATTCCTACCTACTGCTCAGGCCTTCTCTCCTTTTTACATTTTATGCTCCAGCAACAGCAAACTGCTTGTAGTTCCCGGCTGTTCACACCAAGCTGTTTCATGCCTCTTTGCCTTTGCTCACGACATTTCTGCATGGAAATGCTTTTCTCACTCTCCATTCCATTTCCTACTGGCTAATTCCTATTCATTTTTCAAGATTCAGCTCATGCATGACCTACTGGATGAGACTTCCCTGACCCTTCTCTCAGTTCAGTATATCCACAATGCCTTGTGCATTTTCCTATCATGGCATTTAGCAGGTTGGGTGGAAATTATTCATTTGTGTATATTTGGGTACATCTTCTTTTGGACCATAATTTTTCTAAACGTAGAACAAACTTTCTAATAATTAAAAAATTGTATTTATGCTTCTAGCATCTAGAACAATACGTGGCATGTAGTAGGCACTCTATAAGTTTTGTAGAGTGGGACCACAGTAATTCTTATTTTATTGCACCTAAGTTTATTATTCTAAGCCTTAAAAAATTCTACTTTCTGTTGAACAAACCTTTGTTCACCCAGTTCATACACTGTAATTTTAGAAAATTAAACTATATTTTCTCTTGGCTTATAACCACCCCCCCGCAAACACGCTCTCTAAAGAAATTCACCAATACAAGGCATACCAGTCAATATGTTCTAGGTCCTAGAATACTACATTTATTTCAGTGAGTTATAGCATGTACCTTTTTGCTTGGTCTTTTTTTTCTTTAATTTTTTTTAATGTTTATGTATTATTTTGAGGGACAGAGACAGAGTGTGAGCAGGGGAAGGGCAGAGAGAGAGAGGGAGACACAGAATCCAAAACAGGCTCCAGGCTCTGAGCTGTTAACACAGAGCCCGATGCAGGGCTCGAACTCATGGACCGTGAGATCATGACCTGAGTCAAAGTTGGACACTTAACTGACTGAGCCAGCCAGGCACCCCTGGCTTGGTCTTCTTCTTCTTCTTCTTCTTTTTTTTTTTTTTTTGGTTGCACTTCTAGGGTTCTTATCCAGACTGCTGTAAGAGATGTGATGCTCCACCCGCTTATGAAAGGGTAAAGGGTCAACTAGACAATGCAAATGTGATTTTAGGGTAAAGAAAGAGTGAAGTGAGAAATAATGCAAAAGAAGGAAAATCCTTTTGTCTCTAGGAGTCATTGATTATGTTGCAACAATCAAAGGATAAAAAGAGCCTGTCTTTTGTTTTGTTTTCTTCTGGAATGAGAAGTGGCAGGCAGAATTTAAACTAAAGACTCTAATGGCATGATGACTTCAGGTAATCATTGGAGAGATAGCATTGAGGAAAAGTCTAATCATTTTATGGGCAAGAGTCCTGAATGAGAATAACAAACTCTTCCTTAATTGACATCATTACATTACCTACCACCCTAAGGCAATAGGTAAGCAAGCCTTAAATTGTCAAGTGCTTTCATTTCTTTCATTTGCCTTTGTTAATTTCTTTGGTTCATAACTCACCCAGTGGCAGTAAAGAGAATAATTTTTAAAATTTGGTTTTCTTCTGTTCAAGTGGCAGAACCCAGAACTGACACTTTGTAATGAAGGCTACTGGAAGAGCCAATGTATTCTTATTTGTGTTTGAATTTTCTTGTTAAGGCTGGGAAAAGTAGGGGCTTGCTCCTGTGTTTTCCTTTGCTTTATGAAGTGATATGTATTTTTGAATTTCTTTTTTTTTTAATGTTTATTCATTTTTGAGAGAGAGAGAGAGAGAGAGAGAGAGAGAGAATATGAGTGGGGGAGGGGCAGAGAGAGAAGGGGACAGAGGATTCGAAGTGAGCTTTGCACTGACAGCAGAGAGCCTGATGTGGGGCTCGAACCCACCAACTACGAGATCATGACCTGAGCCAAAGTCAGATGCTTAACTGACTGAGCCACCCAGGCACCTCTATTTTTGAATTTCTTAAGAGCTATTAACTTTAGGTAGTAATGCTGGTTGTCTAGAACTGTGAAGTGTATGATAGGTATGTTACTCTTTTTAAGGTATTGTTTCCCTATTTATTCATCAATCCCTGTTTTTTTGTTTTTTGTTTTGTTTTTTTTGTTTGTTTGTTTTAAATATCCCACATTGCTACCTTTGTCACTGGTCTGTGGGGAGTTTTCATTCTAATGTAAGCTGGTGTTCAGGTCACTTCGGGTTTATTTATTACAATTTTTCTTATCTTTTTTTCCAAACCCAGCCCTTCCCTGATCCATTATGCTCAACACCTCTTATTTCTGAGACATTTTCTTAATATTCTTCTACCTTCCCTAGTGATATTCAAAGCATATTTCCATAAAGTCACTAGAAACATTCAGTTCTTGTGTCTGCCACCCTACCCTTATCCTCACCTCTCCTCACTTGCCACATTCTCCAGACACCTCTATTGTTACCTGATGTCCTATTTGGATCTCACTCTTTGCCACTTCAGTTGGCAAGTACTCTTACCCTTGGTAAGTAACCTTCTTGTTCTTCTCCAAATATCTCCTGAAATCTACTTCCTCCTGGCACTGGGGCTTTATCATTTTCAAAAGCAGCACCTCTGTGATTCATGCCTTTTGAACTCTTCTATATGGTAATCTATGACAGTGCAACAAGATACTGCAGAACACAAATAATAGAGATAAATATTTATTAAGCCTTTATTAGGTGTTAGGTGCTGATCTCAGTGCATTATCTCAATTAATCTCCATAACAATCTTGTGCAGTGGGTATTGTACTATTTCCATTTGTCTGATGAATGAAAACCTGAGTCATAATGAAGTAACTCATCCAATGACTCCAATAAAGGGTGGAGCCCAAAGAACAACTTTATTAAAGAAAAAAAAAAAGCTTAGTTATAATTATTGTGAAATTGAAAAATCAATTTTTTAAGATATTTGAACTCTAGGGTATTTTTGCAGGAGATGGCAAGGGAAATGTAGGACTTTCAGTTTAGAGATGAGTGAGAAAATATGCCCACTTCTAGGGTAAACTTGACTTAACTGCACAAACAAATCTGAACAGAACTTCAAAAACGATGGAGTAGAGTCTGATCATGACATGACATCCAAACACTGCTAAGACACATATTTTAGTCTGCACAATGGCTATAACAGAAAGATCACAGACTTAGTGCCTTACACACAGCAAACATTTATTTCTCACAGTTCTGGAGCCTGAGAAGTCCAAGATCAAGGTGCTGGAAGATTCAGCATCTGGTAAGGACCCACTTCCTAGCTCATAGGTGACTGTCTTTTCACTATAAACTTACCTGGCAGAAGAGTTGAGGGAGCTCTCTGGGGTCTCTTTTTTTAAGGGCATTAATCCCATTCACAAACATTCTGCCCTCATCACCTAATCACCTCCAAACACCATCACTTTAGGGAGTAGGTTTCAACTAATGAACTTGAGAGGCACATAAACAGTCTATAGCAATACTCCTGTGATCAGCAATACTCAGATTGAGATAGTTATGGAACCTAAACACTATAAAGGTTACTGTACCCATTTAGTAATGTGATTATTATTTCCAAACAATAGTTCTGAAATAAATCTAATAAATTTAACAGAATTCTCATTTTGTTATGACGACTCTTTGCATCTTTCTAGGGAATACCTTATTCTTGTAAAAAAAAAATCTATTGTTGATGCCCCTGTGTTAGATAATGCCTTCAACATATGCTTAATTAGACTACTAAATAGCCTGTTACTTTATGAACAGATGAAAAGAAACAATGAGAGGCAATGGTGCTATTACTAGTAAGTCACCTCCAAAAAAATATGGTTTCCTGGAGAGCTTTAAGTCACAGACTTTTACCTCAGATTGAAGGCAGTTCCAGAAGATAGGTGATCTATCTTTCTTTTGGATCCCATTCTGGTCCACTGCCTTTCCTAGAGCAAGGAGATCCTCAAAATTAGGAGCAGTTGCTTATTCCTTTACAGGACCAACCACCACATGTTTTCATAAAGATAGTACAGAAAAGAATGTGGTCTAGGAGATACCAAGGAGCGGACTTGAAAGACACTCGTTAATTTAAACTCACAAAAGCTCTCAAATATATCCCCTGCCATGTGAAGGTTTCAGTTCATATAAGTTCATACTAGTATCTTGACCTTGACATTCACCCTGACCCACATCAATATTCTTCTTCTTCAGAGGTGGAACAAGTCCAATAAGATAGTTTTGAGCTTCCTTTGAGTAAAATTTGGTTTGTGTGCTCTGTGTGTGTGTGTGTGTGTGTGTGTACATATAACTTTCTCAAAAGGAATGAGTTTCAAACCCAAAAAGCATTTTGAGCCATTGTCCTGTTTTTCAGCCATTCGCCCAAAAAATATAATTAGTTGCACCGGGCTAAAGAAAAAATGTTCCTTTTTACTTTAATTTAGCTGGTAAGATAGATTTCAGTAATTCTGTGTCTTATGTCTTATTGAGAATCTGTCCTAGAGGCTCAAAACAGAGAAGAGAGTCAGGACTTCTGCATGGTGCACTTTACCAGATGCATTTTAATAAGAAAAAACTGTTTTAGAGGCTTTTCAAGATGGCAGCATAGGAAAGTCCTGAACTTACTTCCTCCCATTAACACAATAAAATCTACAATTACATATAGAACAATTCTCTCTGAAAAAGACCTGAAAACTAGCTGAATGGCTTCTCCACAACAATGGATAAAAGGGTCACATCTAGTGGCACCTGGGTGCCTCAGTTGATTAAGCAGCAGACTCTTGATTTCTGCTCAGGTCGTGATTTCATTATTTGTGCAATCGAGCCCTGTGTTGGGCTATGTGCTGACAGCGCTGAGTCAGCTTGGGATTTTTCTGTCTCCTTCTGTCTGCCCTCCCCTGCTCACACTCTGTCTTAAAATAAAATAAATACACTTTGAAAAAAGAATCTTAAGCAGGCTCAATGCTCAGCATGGAGCCCAATGTGGGGCTCGATCTCACAACTATGAAATTATGATCTGAGCCAAAATTAAGAGCCGGACGTTTAACCAACTGAGCCAACCAGGTGCTCCAAATACCATCTTTTTAATAAAATACTTTCTGATTTTTTCCTTGATCCCAGATGGGGTATCTTTTTTATTAACTTTAGGTAATTTATATTTTCTTTCTTTAAAAAAATCATTCATTATAAGACATTTTAGTCAAACAAAAGGTTTGAAGAATAATATAATGAACATCTGTGTACTCACCACCTACCTCAAGATATAAAACATTATTGGATTATACAATGAATCATCCATGCAAGAACATGTAGCTCTACTTAATTTACTCCTTATTGAATAATGCCCCTTCATATATTATATCATAATTTATTTATCTGCTCTCTGATTTATGTATAATTTCCATTTTTGGTAACTTTCTGTAATTATAAACAACAGTTTTTATGAACATATTTACACATATGTCTTTGTGAACATGAGTAATAATTATCTGACATATATTCCTAAGAGTGTATTAATGCCCAATTGTTCTCCATAATGACTTCATAAATTTACACTCTTGCTGACAGTTTCTTCTTCATCGACATTTGATACTGTCAAACATATAAATTTTTGCCAATCTGATGGGTATAAAGTGGTAATATAACCTTATAGTGTTTAATTTGTCTAATCAGCGGTGGGTGTGACATATTTTCACATATATATTTTGTCCAACCAAATTCTCTTTTCCTAAATTGCCTTTTATTTTTTTCAACTAAAAAAATTTTTACTGTCTATTTTTTGAGAGAGTGAGAAAGAGAGAGAGACAGAGCATGAGTCGGGAAGGGGCAGAGAGAGAGGGAGACACAGAATCGGAAACAGGTTCCAGGCTCGAACTGTCAGCACAGAACCTAACTAAGGTGGGGCTCAAATCCATGAGCTGTGAGATCATGACCTGAGTTGAAGTCAGATGCTCAACTGACTGAGCAGCCCAGGTGCCCCCTGAATTGCCTTTTATAGATTTTTGTTCAATTTTCTCTGGTCCTGCTTTGTTTTTCTCTTATCTATTTATAGAAGTTCTTTATATATTCCAGAGGCTAACATTTTATTGAGTATATGCATCTCAAAGAACTTGTTCCAGCTGTTGGATTGGCTTTTCGCTTTTAAGTTTATTTATTTATTGAGAGAGAGAAAGAGAGAGAGAGAGAGGCAGAGAGACAGAGAGACAGAGAGATAGAGCAGGGAAGGGGCAGAGAGAGGAAGAGAGGGAATCCCAAGGAGGCTCCGTGCTGTCAAGTGCAGAGCCTAACACAGGGCTCGATCCCATGAACCATAAGATAATGACCTGGGCCTAAATCAAGAGTTGGACACTCAACTTACTGAGCCACCCAGGTGCCATGCTTTTCACTTTTTAAATGGTTACTCTAAATGCGCCAGAAAATTTTAACATATAGATACTTGACCATCTCCTCTTCATGTATTAGCTAATTTGTCTTGTCTCTAAGAAAGGTCTCCTCACCTTAAGATTATAACATTATTTCCTGCTTTCTTTAAAAACATTTTTTACCTTGTTTCTAATTATCCTAAATGTATTTTGTTAATATTGTTAGATTGAGAGTCATTTTTTTTTAAACTACAGGGATAGCCCGTTGTGTTGGGTTGGATTCTCCAAGAAATAAACTCTGAGATGGAGATTTGTACCCATGTAGTTTACTGAGGAGATGCAAATTTTAAAAATATAGAGTAGAAAGGAAAGAAAAATACGATACCACAGATATTTTTAAAACCATATAATAAATAAGTACATTTGAAAATTTAGATTAAGTGGAGTAATATTTGGAAAATTAGAAAATGCCAAAATCATCACAAGGAGAAAATCTGACCACACCAAAACCTACTAAAGAAAATAAAATGTTTATCTAAAAGCTTTCCTCTAAAAGTCTCCTGACTCAGACTCCTTTAAAAGTAAGTTGTAAACAAAATTTTCACAGAACAGATAATGTTCTCTTCCACAATTTTTTCCAAAATGTAGAAAAATAAATGCTGTCTAATTCATCTTGAGGCTACTACAGCACTGATTACATAGCAAGGTAGAAAAATTTAAATAGAGAAAATTTCCATTTCACGGAAAAGCCATTGATCTAAAAATCCTCAATAAAACATTAGCTAAGCAAATGCAACAGTGCATTACCTAAGACTACATAAGACATCCATGAACCCTGATGGAGTGAATGGTACTCACATTACAATTTCATCATGAGCAAGAAAACCAAGGGGAAAAAAATGAAACAGCATTCTTTTCAGATTTAGCAACAAACAACACAGCATATGATCCTTGAGAGAAGGTAAAAAAAAAAAAAAATGAAGCAAACCTCACAATCTTTCCTGCTTTCTTCCTGGAGGCACTTTCCAAACTCTGATGCAAGGAGGATAAATCCAAGCAGAAGACACAGGATTCTTTGAATTCAGGAGAAAGATCAGAGTTTAAGGAGACATCGACAAATGGAAAAGGTATGTATCTATATATATCTAAGATTTTTGCTTCTCTTAATGATTGGGGAACAGGATTTAATTTATACGGCATCCTAAATAACAAAAAAACTGACCAAAGTATATGAAAAAAACTTTCAGAGTTTCACAGACAGAGAACTCGTGAGATCTGCAGAGAGGTCTTTTCAAGGGTTGGACTGAGTACTGATAGCACATGTGCGGGATGAACACAATGCTGGGGAAAGAAACACTGGAAAGCAAACAACTATCAGAGCTCACACAGGGCTGAGAATGCTTTTGCTTCCATAGGCAAAGTGTCTCAGTAAACATGGAAAATTAGGTAGTTTTTGTTTGTTTGTTTGTTTGTTTTTTAGTAATGGAGCTAAATTAGCCCTACAGCTACTTTGGACTGACTCAAACTAACTTGAAAGTAAGACTGTAAACATTAAACTGATTGCCACTAAACTAAATGCATCCAGAACATTTCCCAACACTCTTTTAAAAAAAAGCAATTGTTAACAATGTAAAATTAACCATGTTTAGCATCTACAAAATGCTATCAGTCATGCAAAAAAGTAAGAAACTATGACCCACAAGAAGGAGAAACACCAATCAATGACAGAAATATTACAATTAGCAGGAAAAGATATTAAAACAGCTATTTTAATGTGCTCCATATACTCAAAAATGTAGCGAAAAGATAATAGGAGAAAAACAGAAGATATGAAAAAGATCTAATAGAATTTCTAAAGATGAAAAATACATTTTAGGTGAAATATATGTACAAATTTTGCTGGATTCATAAAATGAAATCGTATTCAACAATAAAAAAGAATGTATTACCTAAATTCTCAGCATCAATGAAATTAAAAACATGTTCATCAAAAGAAGTACACACCAAAGTGAGCATACTGTATGACCTAATTGATATGAAACGCTAAAAGTACAAAACGAATCTATCCTAACACAAGGCAGATTATTTATTTCCCGATTTTAGAGATTGGGGTAAAATGACTGCAAAGGTATAAATACAATTTTTTTTTTTTTTTTTGTGATGGAAATGACGCATGTCTTGACTGGGATGGTAGTTTCAAGGCTACACGCATTTGCCAGAACTCACTACACTGTACTTAAAGTGGATTTACTCTGTGGTGTACAATTTTTTAAAAATGTCTGTTTATTTTGAGAAAGAAAGAGAGCATGTGCAAATGAGCAGGGGAGGGGCAGAGAGGAGAGGGAGAGAGAATCCCAAGCAGGCTGTCCACGCAGAGCCTGACGTGGAGCTCTATCCCACCAACTATGAGATTGTGCCCTGAGCCGAGATCAAGAGTGGGATGCTTAACCGACTGAGCCACCCAGCCTCCCCCCATGGTATATAATTTTTACATCAAAAAAGTTGATTTAAAGAGAAAAATACATCATGCTGTAATAAAGTTTATTTTAAGAATGAAATGATGGTTAATATTGGGCAATCTATCCATTTCTGATAAAACATATCATTAAACCAGAAATAGAAGAGTGTCCTTAACTTTATCAAGTGATAGAGACGAACAAAACCCAAACCTGTGTGAAACATCATATTTAATGAAAAAACTTCGGAGGTATTCCCAATAAAGGCTGGGAACAAGACAAGGATGCCCACCATTACTGCTGTTATTGAATACAATGATGAAGATCCTAGCCAACTTTCTAACTAGGGAAAAAGAAATAAAGTTTAATAGTTAGAAAGGAAGAGATGAACTGCCTTTATTTACAAATAATATGTTTATCAATATTAAAAAAAAACCCTCTGCATATAATCAATGATCCAATTATTCTAGAGAGTTCAGCAAATTTGCTGCATAATCAAATTAATACTGTTCCTCTGTAGCAAGGGGTTAACAAACTATTGCCTGCTGGACAAATCTGGCCATCACTTGTTTTGTAATTAAACTTTTGTTGGAACATAACCATGCCCATTTGTTTATATACTGTCTAGGGTTTCTTTCTTGGTACTACGTCAGAGTTGAATGCTAGAATGGGAATTGGCCCACAAAGCCTAAATTATTTAGTTTCTGGTATTTTACAAAAAAAGTTTGCTAACCCCCACTCTGAAGCAACAATAATTAAATAGAAAATATGATAGAAAAATAAGATGCAATTTACAAAAGAAAAATTGTTATATATGTATAAATTAGCCTAACAAAGAGTGAATACTGCCTTTATGAAGATAATTAATGCTTTTATTAAAGACTTAAAAGCAGATCTATCTAAATGGAAAAATATTCTGTATTTACGGATGGGGCAACTTATCATTATAAGATACAAATTTCCCTTACATTAATCTGTAAACTCAAGGCAACCCCAAGAAAAATTACAGATGGATCTTTTAGGAACTCAGCAAACTCCTTTTAATCTTTACATGGGAGAATAAAGATCCATAAAAAGAAGAGTGAAGAGAGATAGTTTCCCTTCCAGATATTTAGATAAACCTCAAAACGATTTAGTGAAAATGATATGGTGTTCACGAAGAAATGGATATTCCAAAGGCACAGAACTTGGAGATCTATTTATATATGGAAAAAATGATAAATACAGCACTACAAATGCATGTATGTAGTATTTAGAAAAGTGTGTTTGGAAACTTCATACTACTTGTTAAGAAATAAATAAACCCGGATCACTAACTTACACTGTATAGAAGAGTACGATTCTGATATAATATGTATCTAAATGTAAAAGGTAAACTATAAAACTACTGGAAGAAAAGGAGGAAAATTACCTTGTTACTTGGAGCATGGTGAGTTAAGTCTTCAACAAAATTCCCAGAAGTAAAACTCATGGTACAAAAAATGGAATGGATGTTGTTATATGTAGTTAACTACTGTTACTGAGTAAAGGACGCTGCAGCATACAGTACATGGTACATACTGTACAAATTATATAACATATAATATATTATACTCATACATAATATATGATAATACATATATGAAAGGAATTCCTGAAATCACACAAAAAATGACAAAACAATTCAAAAGTACAAAGGTTTTATATTTATAATTCATAGAAAGGTAAGGCCAAACTGATCACAAGTATCTTAAAACTCATTAGTAATAGCATAAACACAACAAAAATGAAATAATAATTTGTATTTATGAGATAAGCAAAAAATTATGAATAAAGCAACATTTGTAGGGAATATGAGAAAATGGGGACACTGGCACCACTGGTAAAACCACAGCTATTTTAAACAACAATCTGCAGCACGTGTCCTCAAAGTTAGAGGTAATCTGTACTGGGTGTAGGTACATCCTGAGTGTACCTTGATTATGTGGACATCTTGATTATGGAGTATATGTTTAGCCCCACCCACTCTGAGCACATCCTTAATGAGTCTGTCTTCATCTTTCGTGAGAATGTTCATACCCCTGTAACCTCGCCACGTATGTAAACATGGTTTGAGCACGGATTCATCATAATGCCATGTGTTCATCTTTGCTGAGTATGTGTGCATGCTCTACGAGTGGGACTCAGGAAACCCACTCCTGTAACATAGCCTAGAGAAATTTTTTCACAGGCTCATAAGGGGACATATGAGAATCTTCATCATCTAGCATAGCAGAGAGTTGGAGGTGCTCTAGTTGGGGAACAGTTAAGTAAATGTGGAAGATGCACACTTTAGAACACAGCGCTGCAGTGGAGAGCACAAACGAATGGTATCAGAGATAAATGGATACATATAAAAATTGTATTGAAGGAGTAAATTACGAAAAAGTATTATTTATATAAGTGCAAAACAGAAAACACTATATTTTAAAAGGATACATACACAAAGATATAACTAAATACATTAAAATAAGTACTTAGTGGGGTACAGGAAGATGAATGGGAATCAGGATCTAGGATGAAGAAGGAGGGAAATGATAAAATAAGAGGGGGGGCATCACATCACATCACAATGGCTTATGCATATATATGCAAGTGCTGTGCATATGCAGTAAGGTGAATGCACCCACTAAGTTTATGAAGTGTTACAGCCCTGATGATGAGGAATACAACTAAGTCAACTTTTTGTAATTTACCTAAAGAGAACATTGAAATCAAAGATGAATGAGAGAACTGAATTTATAAAGCATGGACATTCACAAGTAGCATACATTCAGCATACCTGAAAATATATTATAAAGCTTTCTGAAGGTATTTCAGCACATCTTTACCCAAAATTCAATGAGATAATTCAGTCTATCCTGACTAAATACTTTATTTTGTTTGTATTTAGTTAGAATGATCTCATCATAATTTCTAATGCAATTTAAATATATTTTTTCCAAATTGCAGTAAATACACTTTGCAAAGTCATTGTTCCTAGATGGAATTAAATTACTTACCTTGGTAATGGAGAGTTACCAGAAGGATGTAAATGAGTTGTTAACATGGCACTTCATTGCCACAATAATTTAGAGCCACTAGCTAGCTTGATGTGTCTGCAATAAATGTTTTATTATTTAGGAAAAATACACTATACAAGTTGCAATGTGCCATGCTCATTCATGCTGTAAATCAACAAAGATCAGCAGACTGAATAGAAAAATGAAAAGCTTATTTAGAAACTGACATAAGCTTTCAGATGAGCAGGCATGGTTGAAGTTAACTGCATTCATTTTTCTTTGCTTGTCATAGTTGCCACTTGAATTTCACTGCTAAAGATAGAAGATAGTTTTGCTTTATGAAATTATATCCACAGAAACAGTGTTTGCATTTATATAGATATAGTCATAATAAAGTGGAATATAAAGAAGCCACACTAAAGTAATAGTAGCCCCAAATTTATGAAGTGTGGGATGGAATTTGTTACCCCACACCTCTACACTCAGTCAAATCGTTCTATGAAGATCAAAGCTCATGTTAGAAACCATGGTATGACTTTATGCCCCGGGACTATATAGTAATTGCCAGACAATAGAGTATAAAACACCATACGTTCAGCATTGTAAAGCACCTGGCAATTTTTTCCTTATTTGCTTTGTCCTTATTTTGACAAGCTCAAAACCCCAGAAAAATCATCGCTCTGCTTGTAAACCACATAGTGCCAGCCACGGTGCGAAGAGATGGGCATCAATTTCTGAAGCCTGGTCCTCACCCTGATAACTCCTCCACCCTCACTGAAGGAACCTAGAAATTGCCACAGCTAACCACAGATGATGTTCTCAGTACTGAAACCGTGAAGAGCCAACTCCTGTTACTTCCCTTTCTGCCATGAGAAGACAGTGTCCCAGGCTACCAAATGCCAAATTCTTTTGTGTGGAAGAGCCACAGATAAAGGACATCCACCTGTCTTAGAGTTACCTTCATAATATCATTAGTCATTAGTTAAGTCCATCTTTCTCACATGTTACTTTACAACACAATAGTGACTGTTCTCTCTATAAAATTTATCAGGGGATTGGTAACCTGCTAGCTACCATTTTAAAATTAACTCCTTTTGGAGGCAGACTTGCCACAGATTTTGGGAACTAAAGCCTAAGTTGAAAAAAAAAAAGTTCTCGTATTAATTTATTTATGATGGTGAAAAAAATCAGAATCCTAGAAAGAGATCATTTAAGTAATAAGGGAAACATAGCTAGACGAAAAAGACCTATCAGCAGTAGAGAGCCGTGTGAGTTCACATGAAGGTCATCTTGTGGCAACCCAGGGAAAGGCTGCAGAGGACACGCAAGGCATGAGAGGCTATCAAGGACATTCTAGTGATAAGAGAATGCAGAAGCAGACTGAAGCTATATTTCTGGGGGGCGACAGGGTATAATTTACAAATGGTAAAATGCACAGGTCTTAAAAGTATATACACTAGTCCCTACTTATCTGTAGATGTATTCCAGGACCCCTGGTGGTGCCTGAAACCATGGACAGTACCAAACACTATTTATGCTGTGTTTTCTTCTATACATATATACCTAAAATAAAGCTTAATTTATAAATTATGCACAGTAAAAAACCAATAAGAACTAAAAATGAAATAGAACAATTTTACCAATATACTGTAAAATGTTATGTATATATGGTCCCTCACTCAAAACATCTTGTACTATATTCACCCTTCTCCTTGTGATGATGTGAGATGATAAAATGCCTATGCGATGAAGATAAAGTGAGGTGAAGGATGTTAGGCTGCTATGGGCTTCTTTCAGATAATTCATTAGAAGAGACCGCAGTTGACCGAGGTTAACTGAAACTGCGGAAAGCCAAACTGCAGATAAAGGGGGGACTACTGTAGTTCCATAAATGTAGGCAAATGTACGTATCCATCTAACTCATACCCCTAACAAAAGCTAGAACACGTCCATTACTCTAGGAAGTTCCCTGTACCTCTTTCTCAATAAAATCACCCCTTACCATAGGCAACCAATATTTTACTTTTTATCACCCAAGATAACTTTTACATGTTTCTGAACTTTATATCAACAGAAACATAGACTATGCATGCTCATGTCTAGCTTCTTTCATTCAAGTTAGTATTTTTAAGATTCACCTCTGCTATTGGCAGTACAACTAATCCATTCCTTTATATTCTGGAGAAGTATTGTATTGTGTATAGACATCACAATTTGTTTACTCTTTTCTCCAAAAATTAATGAATACTGGAGTTGATTCCATTTTTTGGCTGGTATGAATAAAGTTTCTAAAAGCATTCTTACACAATTGTTTAGGTGGGCATATGTTTTTATTTCTTTTGAGTAAATACTTAAGAGTGGAATTGATGGACATGTATATGTTTAACTGCCCAACTATGTTCCTAAATGTCCCCACCAGCAATGTATGAGAGTTCTGGTTGCTTCACACCCTCACCAACACTTGGTATTGTCAGTTACAAATACAGATTTTAACTTAAAACCAATGGAGACAGAAGAAATTCAACATGTTAAATTATGCACAAATATTCACATCATACTGGTAGGACTCAAATCACTATTCTAAGCTATAAATATCAAGGTATGCTCTACAAAATTAGTATTCATAATACAGTGAAATGAATTTCATTGGCATTCATCCTTACCTTCCTTTGATAAGTCAGTGTCTATATTCCCATTACTTCAATGAAATATCATGAATTGATATTAACTTGCTAAGATGAATACCAACATCTTTAAGATGCTGAACTATAAGTGTATTTAGAATCAGTATAGATCCTGGAAAAAAAAACCCTATCTTTGTCTAATATTTGTTGCACTCGATGTCTTAGGTCATGCAAGAACTCTGGAGAGAAGAGATAAGAATCTCTTCCATGTGGAATAATCGTGAAAAAATTTATCCGTCCTGAATTCTAGTTTTCCTTTTTGAAACTAGAAATGATGTTAAAGAGAGAATGAGGGAGAGAGAGAGAGAAAGATGGAGAGGGAGAAAAGAAGGGGGAGGGGGAGAGATTAATCTGGGATTCCTGGCACTCTAGGGAGTCTATATAGGGCAACATAAAGTCTGTGATCATTCTAAAATATTATGCACAGCGCCTGGGTGGCTCAGTCAGTTAAGTGACAGACTTTGGCTCAGGTCAAGATCTCACAGTTCATGGGTTCAAGCTCCGCATTGGGGTCTCTGCTGACAGCTCAGAGCCTGGAGTCTGCTTTGGATTCTGTGTCTCCCTCTTTCTCTGCCCCTCCCCCAGTTGTGCTCTGTCTCTCAAAAATAAATAAATGTTAAAAATTTTGTTTAAATATATTATGCAATATTTAGGGTGTATAGTGCATCAGAATCTATAGGGCAGGGGGAAGGAATGTGTGCTCAAAAAAAGTTCACAAGCCAATGACTTTAAATCGCTTTCTTCCATCTTGGTACTTTCTAGATGATTCTGCTAAGAGAGGCTCTGCCTGTCCTCTGCAATTAACTTCTTTAGCTGAGGGAGACTAGTTGCTGTGAGACTATGCTACTAGAAACAGCTCTTGAGTATATAACCAGCAGGCATTACTTTATTACTTCGTGTGATTTTGGTAAAAAATTTTTGAAAATCATTCCTTATGAATACAGTAGACTTAACTCTGGCAGTCCAAAGTAGTTGAAGCTGTTGATACTCATTAGAAAGAAGAAAAAGTATTGTGTTTTATTTGCACTTAGATAACAAAAGACAGTCTTCCTGCCACAACTATTTTGTGAAAATAAAGTTGAATGCCTAAACACATCAGAGAACACTCTCAGGTAAGGTTTATGAACCATGACTAACCTTGTCTCTGTGCATTTTAGCACATCTTCCCAAGATGACCCAATGTGCATGCTGCCCCAGTTTAATCTGAAATTAACCTTCATGATGCCATTTCCTGTGTGGCACCTGCCTTTGAGTGGTGTCGTTGTCACACAGTGATTTGGTTCACTAGTTCATGGTGTTCATTTGGACAAGTTACCACTAATGTGTCTATGCTTCAGTATCCTCGACTGTGAAGGAGAAATGACCCTGTTAACAGTATGCTTCCCTGAGGTGCTGTGATGGACAGCCAATACAATTATTGTGGAACATTTTACCTGATGCAAAAAAAGGAGTTTTTATGGGAAAGTTATACGACCTTCTCCCTAGCATTACATAATGGTTCAGAGAGCCTGGTTATTGCTTTATTAAAACATTTATTTAGAAAATGCCTTGACAACCATAAACAACCAGTGTTTTATAGTATAAAATATTAAGACTATTACTTTTTCTGCCATCAATTATTATTGTTTTTATTACCTCTGGAAAAATGTGAAAAAAGACCCACAACTGTGGACAGAGTAGGATGTTCAAAAGTATAATGAACCAGATGAGCCATAATATAATACATTATTACAGCCCTCCTATTAGCTCAACCATCCTGAAATCTCCACAGGTGCTTAAGATAGATGTGGGAATAATATCTAAGAATCTCCTTAACCACCCAAGAATAAAAGACAATTAAGTGAAAGCTATGAATTTGATGTCAGCCTAAGATACATTAGATACCTGGATTAGAGTCCAATACCCTACTGAAAGAGTAATGTGATGCTACTGTCCAAAGTGTAATGAATTTGATTAATTAAAAAACAACTAAAATTGAAACTTCAATTAACTAGACTTCTCTGACCCCCTTTTAGAGAAGAACTGCATTAAAAAAGTAATATCTATAATTTTGGGGAAAGTTAAATAAATAAAAGTTCTAGAGGTCCTAGAAAGAAAGTCACATGATGATGGTGGTGGTGGTGGTGATAGATTGATGATAAACTGAATTCTGGGGCATTTACCTTCTTTAGACACTGTGTTAGATGCTTTATAGACCTGATCTCTAATTCTTATTAGAACACTTTTATAGTATAATGCTGACTCTACAGGTGAGAATACTGAGAATCAAAGGGATTAAACCTCATACATGGTCATTGTTAAGTCACCAAGTCAGGATTCAAAGCCAATTCTGTCAGCCCCATAGTTTATGGGCCTTTCCACAATAGCAACAGCATGCGTCATTGGAATTCCAGTTCTTTTTTTTTTTTATTTTTTTTTATTTAAAAAAAAAATTTTTTTTTCAACGTTTTTTTATTTATTTTTGGGACAGAGAGAGACAGAGCATGAACGGGGGAGGGGCAGAGAGAGAGGGAGACACAGAATCGGAAACAGGCTCCAGGCTCCGAGCCATCAGCCCAGAGCCTGACGCGGGGCTCGAACTCACGGACCGCGAGATCGTGACCTGGCTGAAGTCGGACGCTTAACCGACTGCACCACCCAGGCGCCCCTGGAATTCCAGTTCTTAGGAAGTTGACATAAATAAATTACAAAAGTAATAACTTCTCTACTCAGATAAACAGAATCAATGATTTTTTGTAATTGTTCCTTTTGGTAGGATACTTCAGAAATTTTAAAAATATGCCCCAATGACATTATAAGAGATGGCTATAATAGGCAATATTATCCAAACATGACTAAGTATGGAACACTTATGTAGAGAAAAGAGAGGGGAGAGATGTTGCAGGATAAGCATTCTATGGAACCCAACTGAGAAATATTTCACTACATCCATCTCTACCTGCATCTGCAAATACATGCTCAAAGTGATGAACTGGAGCAGAAGATTCAGTATTAATAAAAATAAAATTTAAATACATTCACTGTGTTGTACTTGGTAAAGAAGGAAAGGCTCTTATGTGTCTAAGAACGATTTTTTCTAAAACTAAACCAAATGCTTTTCTAGCTAACCAGAAAATACAGTTAACTAGAATGCATCATGCCTTGATTATGCTGACAAGTTAGGTTGCTCTGAGCAAACTTGATAGCCCCACTGTATTAAGAATTATTCTGTTTGGAGCGTTTGGGTGGCTTAGTTGGTTAAATGTGTGACTCTTGATTTTTGGCTCAGGTCATGATCTCATGGCTTGTGAGCTGCCAGCACAGAGCCTGCTTGAGATTCTCTCTCTCCTTCTCTCTCGGGCCCTCCCCTGCTCTCTCTCTCTCTCTCTCACCCAAAATAAACAAATAAAATTAGAAAAAAGAATTATTTTGTTTTATCTTTAAAAGACAAGATATCTGAGACAGCGGCAGCTACTGTTGATCAGATAACTCAGTAGCTATTCCCAATTCTGTTTGGCCTTGCCCCTTTCACCCACAGAGTGGGAAAGAATTCTGCTATTCCTGTTCACTTTCCTAGTCTTCGTTGAGACTAAAGATGCCTACAGAGTACACATTGGGCATTGAAGCATAATTGCAAAGCTTGAAAATGAATTCTGTGGAGGACTGAAAATACATAAACAGTAGCCTAAAGAATGTTCTTTTTTAGACATATGGTCAGCTTTTTAAAATAAAATTTATTAGGGGGTGCCTGGTGGCCCAGTTGGGTAAGTGTCTGACTCTCAGACTCTTGATTTTGGCTCAGGTCACCATCTTGCAGTTCCTGAGATCAAGGCCAGAATCAGATCCTGTGCTAGCAGTAGAGCATGCTTGGGATTCTCCCTCCCTCTCTTGCTGCCCCTCCCCTGCTGGCATGTGTGCACACTCTCTCAAAATAAATAAACTTAAAAAATAAAATGTATTAGGATATGAGTAATGTACAATATATTTCATCAATTTAGGTGCACAATTGGATGAATTTTTAAAAAATGTACATACTCATATGACCACTGCCACATGTAAGGTAGAACATATGCACCTTTCCCTTATGCAGAAAAACCTCTTTCCTCATCTTTCGCCATTGCCAAACACTGATCTGCAATCCTTCATTGTACTTTTGCCTTTTCTAGAATTTCATAACAATGGAATCATAGAGTATATAGTCTTTGGTCTAGCTTCTTACCCTTAACATAATGTTTTTGAGATTCACCCATATTTTATTGTGTACTTATAGTTCTTTTCTTTCTTTCTTTATGTGGATATACCACAATTAATTCATCTATTCACCAGTTGATGGACACTGGATTGTTTGGCTATTAAGAATAAAACTGCTGGAGTGCCTGGGTGTCTCAGTCGGTTGAGCGTCCAACTTCAGCTCAGGTCATGATCTCACAGCTCGTGAGTTCGAGCCCTGCATCAGGCTCTGTGCTGAGCTCAGAGCCTAGAGCCTGTTTTGGATTCTCTCTCTTTCTCTCTCTCTGCCCCTCCCCTTCTCACCTCTGTCTCGATCTCTCTCAAAAATAAACAGAAAAAAAAGAAAAAGAAAAAAAAGAATAAAACTGCTGTGACCATTCAAGCATGCATCTTTGTGTGAATGTATGTTTTTACTTATTTTCAGTGAAATATCTAGGAATTGGATTATTTGGGATCATTTTGACACTTTAAACAATACTTTCAAACCCATATCATGCTGAAGACTCTACCCAGTGCCCTCATGTTCACAAAGTCTCTCTCTTCTGGCTGGTAGGGCTACAAACTATTTCCAGTTTTCAGTGAACTCTAGATATATCATGAAGTACTACTTTCTGGTACTGTTTTTTCTCAGCCTTATGGAAGTTTCCTCCTACTGCATAGATCCTTACAGCTAAAGGTTGAAGGGGACTTCTATGTGGTTCTCTAGAGCAAACCTCTATGTATGGCTCCCTCCTTGCTCATATTCTGCCCTGTCAATCTAACTGACTCTGTGTTTATGAACTCTGTATTCTGAACTCACTGAAACTGCCAGGTTCTGTGTGAGTCCCCCCACTCTGTGCTGTAGCCTTCAAACTGCTTCTGGGCAGTAAATTGGTTCAGCTTTGGGGCCCACTTTGTTTACTTTCTCTCAGGATCACAGCCCTGTGTTTCCTGTTGTCTGATGCCTTGCTGGTTATGATGAGAGGATAATTCCCTTGATAGTTAAGCCTTCATTGCAGAAGTGTAAGTTCACGTGTCAGTTTTTAATTAACTACAATGATGGGGTAGAGAGATGACTTGGATAATAAAAATGTTTATGAAATATATGCAAGAAATATGCAACAGCATTGTATTCACTTCCTAATAATAATGTGGAATGATGAGTGATTTGTAGGGAGAAGTGCTTCAAAAGCGTTCTGGGTAAGAGTGAAATCAAAGTGTCATAATTAATTTAAAAATTGATGATTTATAAACTTAATAGGAGTCTATAATATGTATAACAATAGCACCATATATTTTATATTTTATAGAGGATATGTGATCCTCTTCACAATGTAGCCTCATCACAATCTTGATCTCCATTTTGCAGATGTGGAGAGTGAGATTCAATGATAGGTACTGACCCAGGATCACAAAACAGCAGACAGAGGAAACAGTTTACTTAATCCATTAATTCAAGCATCTAGTCTGTGCCAGACATTAGGTTGAGTTGACTATGTAAAGTTTCATAAAATAACTTCTACCCTCAAGAAATCAACATCTTGCAAAGAAACGTTCAAAACAACACAGGATGCTGGTTGGTTCCTAGAGGACAGATATCTAACACAGACCTAGAGAAGAGGTTAAGAGGAAGTAGCATCTACATAATTTAAGGGAACGAAGAGACTCAGATTTTAAAAAGAGGAAAGAGAAAAAGCACTCCAACCTAAAAATATCCCATGCCATGGCTCCTCTTTAGCCCTTTCCAATGGAGCTTCAAAGTTGTTTCTCACCTTTTTTCCTTACTATTGAGAATGAGAAATTCTCCTTGTTCTAATGACCTCCAATACTGGACTAATAATACAAGAATTTGGTTCTTTATCCCTTCCCCCCTCTTTTTTTAAAAAAAGAATAGTTTTCATTTTACTTGCATTTTAATACTTAAATGATGGTATGTCATTATACTTTGCTGGTAATTCTTCTTTCCTAGAAATAATGTTATGCTTTTTTTCCAAGTCCCTGTCCAGGTTTAGCAATCTTTATGATCCAATTTCATAAACATTCTTGAGTTCTCTTTTGATACTAGATATTGTGCTAAGTGCTTCAGGGGATACAAATATGATTAAAATACATTTCCTCTCCATAAAGTAGTAATAATCCAGAGGGTGACTTAAATAAGTACATGACTGGTTATACTGAAGGTGAGTCTGTCAAGAAAAACACCATGTTGTTAAAGGGAGTTCAAAGGAAGGAGGTATTAAAACTCCTCAGGAATGATCTGAAAAATCTTTACAGAGGGAAGAGGTTTCATTGAGCTTTGAAGAATGGGCAATCTTGACAGGGAGAAAGAGGAGGAGAACATTCCAACTATGACAAAGTATGTATATGGGGCACAGATTATGGACTGAATGTGTCCTCCCTAAATTCATATGTTGAAGTCCTAAGCCCCAATGTGATGATACTTGGAGGTGGGGCCTTGGGTAGATAATTAGGTTTAGATGAGTTCATGAGGATCAGGACCCCATGATGAGACAAGGGTCCTTATAAGAAGAGTAAAAGAGCAAAATGGTAGAGATAAGACCAGAACCTTGAAACCTGGATGAAGAACTTAGTATGCATTTTTATAGACAGCAGAGAAACACAGAAGATTTTCAAGAAGTGATGTGAAGAGAGCGGATCTCAGGAAGATAACTTGGCTACAGGATGAATGATATATTGGAATTGGGAAACATATTTAGAATATGATGGGAGGTGGAAGGCCAAGTAAGAGTTAACATAACGTCCTAAATGAAAAATAAAGAAGATACTGTATAAGGATTGTTGGCGTAAGGATGAGAAGGAGGGCCAGGTTAGCTATGAAAGGCATTTCCAACCAAATGGATGTTTGACAAAAAAACATAATTAAAGATTATAATGCATAAAGAGAAAGAAGAAAGAATAGAACTGAGATAGTTGTACTGAATGAATGATGATTCCATTTACAGGTATAAGAAGGTCTAGATAAACTGGGCATTTAGGGGCATAAAGAGTTGGTAGGGCATTCAAGTCAAGAGGTATAACAAGCAGTTGGAAATGTGGCATTGGAACTTTGGAGAAACACTGGGCCTTGTGAAGAAAACATATGAAGTTCTTAGAGGTGAGGACTAAGAGAAATGGAAAGATCTAAAAAGTACTGAATGACTGTTTCATTGACAATGTCTAACATTTTAGTTTCTCAGCTTTATGTAATATAAAGCAAACATTTTTTTTACTAGTGACAAAAAATATAAATGTAAACTTGCAGTCATTTATTTTAACTGATTGTTACCTTTCTACATTAAAACTTTTATTTGATATAGCCTAATGGGAAAAGTTAAAAAGGCTTTCAGTCTTTATGAAGTTGTAAAGGTTTTGAGCCTCATAAGCCCTACTTTTCATCTGTCAAATGGAGTGCTATACCCAGCATTTTTAGGATGATTAAATGAGATAATGGTTGTAAACAACTTAGCACATCGCCTGTGGCATGGCAAGGGTTAGATAATTATAGTATTATTGGCAGTTGCATAGTAGTATGTACTGTAAGATGGTAAATACATATCCTTGATTCCCTGAGACTGGAACATAAGAAAATGTCTTAAATTTACTAGAATGCTCTTAAATAAGGGAGATATGAAAAACCAATCCAAACACCACAAAACGACACACTCAACAACAAGGAATCAACCAACCAACTCAACTCAACCAACAAGAAATCTTAGTTGAAAGTAATAAGTTATTAACAAAATATACTGCATAATTTTCTTTCTAAATGTTTTTAAGGAATAGCACTGATAAGCAGCTGCTTTTATTATGTGTTATTCTTCCCAGGGGTTTCAGACAGCCCCATGCTTTCTATAAGTTTCATTTTTGTGAATATTATAATGACCTGCTGACTGAGAGGAATGAGATGATTTGGAACCTTTGGGTGATTATCCTGCAAATGAAGGTTAAATGTTTTGCTACAATATCCCATCCAATTGGAGATATAAACCATTTGGAGAAATGATTTTAAAATTAAAGAGTGACTCTTTCATAACTGTTTTGTCTTTAATTGTGTGCTATTTATGAGACACTGCATATCTTGAGTAGGAAAGTAAGTGTAAATGTATTTAAGAAGGTAGATAGGTAAGTACATGTGTGTGCCGGTGTTGGTGCGTATATGTGTATAAATGGGAAATTAAGTCTCAACTCACATACCCAAAGCAATGTAAATGGCATTTTTCTGGAAGAAAATATCTTACCATACATCGTACTCTTGAGTGCTGCTATTGTTGTCATAGAAAATTACTGAACAAATATTAGTGCTGTCTATGCTTGGGAGAATAAACATCAGATGTTCCCCCAAAGTATCTTCCAATTATCAATCAGTATATTTAAAACAAGGACATCATGTTTTACACACACACAAACACACACATGCAAACACACACACACACACAAATACATAGTTCTGGTCAGAGGTTAAAAAAATGACATATGTAACAACCAAAAGACAGGCTGCCTTCAAAAAATGATTCATGACATTGGAGAATGTATAATTGATGTGTGTGGTTGTCTGGATGGTAAAATAACAATGCCATCCATTAGAGATGAGAGCTCTAACAACTCAGGCAGGGAGGCAGTACGTATTTTATAGGTCATCTGGGTTCCATTTGGATCTACAGGTTGCTATTCCTTCTCCATACTTGAAAGCATTTAATGGATTATTATAAAAAGAAAAAGATGGTATGCAATAATGGTTTAAATTGAAGCTCTGTGTGTATATCACCACTGTGTGACTCCTAAATGAGAGCTTCATTTTTAAAATTCTCATATGGCATGCTTGAAAGTTTGCCAGCGCATGAAGGAATGAAAACAATGAATTCAGCAGCAGGAAAGAAGGACACAGAATGCTGGGGAGAAGTGGGGTTTCTTTCTTCCTTCCTTTCTTTCTTTTGGCATCCATGACTATAAAGAGTAAAAGTTCATTCGAAAAGGAAACTGCAGATATTTCTGAACTTCAAATGAGGAGTAATTGGGCAGTGTTTTTAGAAAACACACTGATTCAGAAAATGGGGTATAAGGACAAAGCTTAAAACCACCACCAAACAAGCTGGGGAAAAAAGATCTTGATAGTAATTGCGGGTGAAAATCAAATCAAACAGCAACTCATCTGGAAAATACCTCCTCCTTTCTGAAATTGAGATAAGCTGCAGGGTGGAGACTCTTTTCTGCATTGTTAGCCATGGGTATAAAAGTTTATTTCTGCTTTTAATGACTAGTATTTTAGAAATGTAATGGAAGATAATTTTACTGGATTTCCCTGAGGAAAAGCCTTAGCCCAATTATACAGGCAGTCCCAGCCATTCTAGTATAATGCACACAATATACATGCATAGAAACGAGTATTTCCAGTTAAAATAAAATGCAGTGGAATCTGAAGAATCAAAAGCAATGAAAGCACAGAAGGTGGATCAGGAATGATGAAGTATTATTAAGATACTCTTAGCTTATGATGATGTATGTTCTAAAATGAGGCTCTCCAGGTTAGCTCAAAGGGATTGACTTTTCTAAGAACAAACTTACCTCTCTGTGGTTTGGAAGTGGGGGCGGGGGGCAGTGAAGGAAGGAGATTGTAGCACAAGTAGCTATTTCCTTAGTTCCCATGTTAACCAGGCTCCATGCAAAATATCTTCTGTTTAATTATGGTGTTGGCACATTTTGCATTTAGCAATTATAGATTGGTAATTCAGTGCTTAACACCAAAACACGGAAGGCCAGTTCTCAGTCTTCTAGGTAAGTGTATGCCTTTCATAAGTACAGTTAATGGCTCTTAGATGATTTTTGGTGGAAGAGCTTGTTATCTTTCCCTTGAGTGTGATATTCATGAATGATATTTACTTTAAAAAGTATTTGATAATCTCACCGAGATAACAAAGATGAATGAAATAAGATATCCTGTCTTATCCAGAACCTATGGAAGACTGACATGCTAAGTATACTATTACAGGATAAGTGATCTTATGTCTAAGATGTTGTAGGGCATAAAAGAGTGGTTCAGTCACTGTGCCAGGGTCTTCTACAAAGGATGTGGAGTTCTGGGAGCTGAGTCTTGAAGGATGAGTAGAGATTCACCAAGTGAAGAAGTAGGGACAGGACATTCCAGATGGAGAAGGCTCAGAGCACTCGAACATACCCAGTGCGAGAAAGCATGGGGTACACATGGAAGAGCAAGAAGTTCACAGGACCTGGAATATGGGGGGCCTGAAGACCGCTTTCAGGAGTGAGGCCAAAGCAAGGGGTTGGAGAAGCACGAGGAGCTCAGGTGCTGAGGAGCTATGTGTCTTGCTGAAACATCTGTTGGTAATGTAGACACTGGGGAGGGGTTCTAAGCAAATGATCCCATTTTTGTTTTATAAAAGTAATCTTTTATAGAGGTTAGCTATTGGAGGACAGCTGAAAGAAGAAAAGGGTGAGGAATAGAGCAGGGGAGAAGAGGGAATGTATTGAAAAAGATTAACTGAATATTGGTGAAGAAGAGAACAGAGTATCACACAGTTCAGAGGTTCTTAGTTTTTGTTTTGCAGATTTTCCTATGAGGTTCTGTTTGAAAAGGGTAGGTCAGCTCTAACTGGTAGTTCTTAGCATGGTAATATTGTATGGAAATGCAAAAGACAGCTCAGGAAAGGACCTTGTTGGGACTCCTGGGTGGCTCAGTCCATCAAGCGTCTGAATTCAAATTCAGCTCAGGTCATGATCTCAAGGCTCCTGAGTTTGAGCCTCAGGCTCAAATGTTGGGTTTTGTGCTAACAGCTCACTGCTCAGATCCTGGAGCCTGCTTCAGATTCTATGACTCCCTCTCTCTCTGCCACTCCCCTGCTCGTGCTCTGTCTCTCTCTCTCAAAACTAAATTAAAAAAATTTTTTTTAAGTTAAAAAATAAACATTTAAAAAATTTAAAAAAAAGAAATAGCATGTCTATTAAAGGACGCTGTCTAATTTCTTTATTGGAAGCTCTATTGAAAGTAGGTATAAATTCACAACTCCTTATTTGGAACATGTGGGACCAGAAGAGTCCAGGATTTACTGGGGTTTTTTTCCATGTTATGTTATATTATGTAATACTTGTGCTATGTTACGTAATTTGCCAGCAGGTTCTGAGGTAGCATCTATTATCAAATGTATTAATATCTCTGTGGAGAAACATATGAATATTCATGGTAAGCGGTATAAACAAAAACTATAAAGAGCCTCCTGTCAATTAGGATCAGGCTTTAGGGGTGAAATTTGAGCCAAACTTATTTAAAATCTTAGTTTTTAGAACTTTGCAAGATTCAGGAATTACAGAAGAATAATTGTGGACTCTATTTCACTCACCTATCTGGTTGACCTGACAATTCTCTACTGGTGGAACAGAAAGGTGTCAAACTCAGTTTAATTTCTGGAAACTCCTTTGAACTAGAAATGTTGATGGGAGTATTAGAACTAAATATCTGTCTAGAAGGTCTCATCTGCCAAAATATACTGAAACCTGGATGTTAAATCTTTGCCTATATTCTTACCCAAGAAATTATAACTACCTGCATCTATAGACATTTGCTCTGTACCCAAATTTTCTGAAACATTCTGGATCAGAGGGATAATATGGTGAATTCATCCAAGCCTCTGGATGAAACTGTCATAAAAGTTAAAGCAAAATCAATGACATATACAGGAAACAATTCAATGGAAAGAAAAGAGCCGTGAGTATTGAAGAGATACAAATAACATTAATAAATAACTAAAGGTAGGAATATTGGTATGAAATAAATTGATGAGTCAAATAAAAATAAATCAAGGATCCTATTAACTATCTAATATAATTTGGCATTTAACACAGTCGAGTGAGTGTATATGTGTGCATGTGTGCGCACGCTCACACAACTTTCCCAATTGTTACACATCAGAGTTGCTAGTTCTTAAATTAACTCAGTGCTCTTGAACTTCAGATTCCAAAGGGAATAACAAACGATATTCAGCATGAACCCAAGCTTCCCTGAAATACAATGTACCCTGACTGGTCACACTAATTCTTTTCATGTACATGTAGACTTTGAGTCTACTCCTTTCAGGTTTCCTTTGAAATGAATGGGTGTACTGGGAACAAGACAGGCACCTACTAGATTATTCCATAAGATGGCATCCAATTGTCTCATTTTTTATTAGTCTGGCCTTAAAGAAAAACATTTCTATAGAGGATTCTCTTCAGATCTGATACCAGTGGAATGTACTTTAACATAAATCTCTAAGACTTAGGGTTCCCCCCACCACTATGATGCATTTGAAAGTAATACAGAGAAGGTTGAAATATGGCATCTCCCTTCAGAATACTCATGTGATCATATCACTCCCCTCTCACAGTCTGGTGTCTATGTTCGGCAGGCACTGGTTAAAAGAAAACTGAGTTCTGTGTAATTTTAAAATATTCTTATCTCTAGATATTCCTAGAGATAGGTTGAACTGCAGAAAAGCTTTCACATTCCTCTTTCTCTGTAGTATTGAATGGATGGCAAGCAAAATGGAAATTTCCTCTTCATTTTTGGTTCAGTCCCTGTGATGAATTTAAACCCAGTGATTCTACTTGTTCATCTGATTCTCTAAGTCAGCTTTAGTATGTGGAAACCAGAACTCATGGCATTGTGACAGTAGAAAGGGCAAAAAAGAGTTGTTTTAAGAACTTTCAGGAGAAAGCCTTCACTGGGGAGGGGAGTCTTCCTTCTTGTTCCATGTGCTCAGAATAGCTGCTTTATCAGACATCTGTTTCACTGATGATGCAGATGGTACTAAAGAACAAGGGGACAGAATCTACTTCTTTAAGGAGTCTGGCTATTAATTTCTGTTCTCCGTGGAAGGTAGGAGAACAATGGATGGAATGACAGGAATAATTAAGAGACAGAGCATAAATTCAAATACTGCATAATGCAATCATTCAACATTGTTCAGCGAGCTATGGCTCCTTCCCTTGCCGCCTCTCCTATTTCCCAATATTACTACCGTCATTTACTATGTTTGGACCTCTGGAATTTTCAGTTTTCTCCTTTATAACTCACAGAAGTTTCAGGTGCTTTCCTATTCTCTTTTTGCTTGAAACAAAATTGAGTAAAGTTACTGAGACTAATAACAGCATATAATTAGACCTTTTGCCCCGGACTTTCAATGATATTGCACATGTATTTTGTGAATATACGTAACATATAGCCAAACAATCACACAATTTCCTTTCTGCTAGAGGAGCGTTTTTCAGACACACCTTTTTTTCAGACACACATTTTTCAGACACAATCATTAATATAAACATGGATTAATAAGTATATGTCTCATTATTTATCACGCATAAAATGGAAAGTTTAGAAAATCTGTAGATAATCCCTAGGAATAGTTCATGCAATTTCACATTTCACTTCTGCCGAGTCAAGCCAAGGTCAGAGATTTTATTTTACCCCTTTCACATTCCCAGGGTCAAGAATAAGATGATTTGTGCCTATGAGGATAAAAATCACAAAATCTTCCTGAATGGGCTTTGCATGCAGAAGGTACTTAATAAATGAAGTGATAGCAATGCATTCAGCAGTAGAGCTCAGTATTTTGACCCTGGGAAATTATTTTGTGTGATTTCTTTGCCCATATATTTTCAGACTAGTACATTGTGAGCAAATTCATACCAGGTTGCTTCATTTCCTCTGTGCATTGATAGCTAAAAGTAGAATGGCTGGATTATATACAGACTCAACAGCAACAATGTCTACACTAAGGCATAGGAATTCTTTTCTGAGATGTATACATTCTTCTGTTCCTGTAAACTGCCTGAATTCTGTGTCAGAATACCTAATATTTATCACCTGTAAGAGTAAATACAGTGCTCAAAAACTGTGTACTGATTTGCACACATCAGCTACAGTTAGATTCCAACACACATTTAGAACAGTGGTTCACAGACTTTAATGTGCGTAAGAATAACCTGGTTTGCTTGCTAAAAATGCCCCTCAGGCCCCACCTAGGCACAAACTAGGACCCATGGCAGAAATTCTGTTTCACTGGGTCTGCAGCTACTTGAAAATTTGCATTTTAATAGACATCTCCAGGTAATTCTGATGTAGCTTGTCCCTGGATAATACTCTGTGAAACACTGCTTTAGAGCTCACAGGCTACAAATAACCATTTATTTCTTTGTCCTTTCAAAAGAGTTTTTTTATATTTGTATTTGAATGTCTAGCACATACGTGTATATAACAATTATAAACACATCCCCATACAATGGAAGTGTAAGAGGGCTCTGGAATCAAAAGAAATAAATCACCATTACGCAAATGAGCAGGTGGCTACATCGAAGCTTAAACTGTTATATATGTTTCTGTGATTTTTTTTAAATGAATGACTATTCGCCCTACACTAGGGATTTTTAACTAACAATACCATTTTTAGAAGGCAGACAGCAATAGACAGTGCCCACCAAAGAGATACTGTATTGGTTTGCATTCCTTGGGGGACAAGAACTCCACTTTCCTACTCTTTCCTCGGGGATGGCCAATAATTTCGTCTGTGATTTGGCAAAAACTGCCCTCAAATCAAAGTGTTAGAGGATGTACTCATGCATTCCATTTGATTCACCCATTAGTTTTTAACCTGAGAGCCTCAGGTTCTGTCGTTCTCAAGGTAAAAGAGCAATGTTTCTTTCTGCCTCTTCCGCTCTCCCTCAACCCCGAAAACTTGGAGTCTGATCAGCTCAGTGTGACTCACAAGGAAGATTTCCTGTCAGGTGTACTGCAAGAGTATCTCTCTAGCTTTGATATGTCCCTTAACCTTTACTATTCCTTTCTCTGACTACTCCCTTCCTTTTTTCCACCACCCTCCCCATAGAAACTGTATTTGAAAGAAATAAAGAAAGATCAAAACAAAAGATCCTATAGATTCAACAACAAATTATTCATTTGCTCACAGTTAGTAGTTTACACCAGATGGAGCCCAGTACCTTTGTGGGTATTTCCTTCTTTTTATCATGAGTAGGGATTTGCACATGTCTGCCTTTGAGATGTGAAATATCTGTGAGCTTTTGCAGGCTTTCCTAGACAGATAAAGCATATTCCCACCAAAAACAAGCCTTCTTCACAGGTATAAACCAAAGGAGAATTATTTTAAAATAAATCAAAGAAGAATTCAAAGTGGGAGGGAAAGTGAGCCTATTAATTAATGACTATTTTTTCTAATTTTCAGCACTGCTGTTAAAATTCAAAGATTCTTCACAAGAGATTGTATTACTATGATTTCTATTTCTAATGGTAGCAACAAGCTGAGAAAGGATGGGAGAGAGACAATTTCTTAACAATAGCATTTTTTATCACAAGGTGAACATACAACATTTTTCTTTAAATTTAGCTGTTCTCTTTATAATCACAAAGGTTTCGCATCCTAGACAGAGGCTCCAGGATTGTCCAGAGTACTCATGGTGCAGTGAGAACGAACCTGAAGGCATTAAATTTTTCCTGTATTTCATTTTGTTAATGGCACTTGGTCATGGATGCCCAGTTTATGGCTACCTGTGATTATTGTGCCTTTGGTCTCTAGAAAAAATGCCTGAAACCAAACTTTTTCTAGGAGCAAGATGTAATGGCAATTAATAATGCTATTTTATGATTAAATTAAATTGTTTTCCAGGGAGCTTAAACAGTCCAGCATTACATTTCATTTTACTAAAACTCATGTGTAGCTACTCTTCCATGTGGAATTAATCATTCTCAATACACTTTCCTATAATTCTTGTGTAGTACTCAACACAATTTAGTGAGGTAGTTCTTACCATTCCCATTATAGGAATGAAGAAACTAAGGCTCACAGAACTGCAGGAGAAGAAAAACTCATTCTCTACTCTCTTAGGCTCAGTTGTAGAGTGCTGCAAATTAAACTGACAAAATACAGATTGACAGAAGAAAAAGGACTTTACTCATATACATGCAACTCACAAGTAGGAGATGAGTAATTCACAGGAATGGTTAGAATTTGAGGCTTGTATACCATCTTAAAAGGTGAAGAGGAAGAAGAAAGGTAAATATGGTAAACCAAAAGATTTTTTTGGCAAGATAAATGGATTTTCAGGATAGGAAACATGAGGTAAGAATGTTTGTGATAATGTTTGTCTGTAAATGTTTGAGTGTTCCTTTCATCTCCATCAGGGCCATAAAACCCCCCTGGAGAAAAGATTGGGAGTGGGAGGATATCTGGCCTGAAGAGAAACTGATGGCAGCATTACTTCCCAGAAATTGTTGCTCTTAGTCAGGTTAAGGGGAGCTCCGTGGTTCCTTCTCTCTCCTTCTCCTTCCTTCCTTTCCTTTTCTTCTTTTTCCTTCCTTCCTTCCTTCCTTCCTTCCTTCCTTCCTTCCTTCCTTCCATCCTTTCTTCCTCCTCTCCCCCTTCGTTCCTTCCTTGCAATTGTTGAAGCTCAAATGTTTTCAGCTTAAAATAATCTGTGTGCCAAAGTGGCATATTTTGGGATGGCACATTCTGATGCCCTTCAGAAGGTAAGTTATTTGAGGTTAAAAAGCAAATTAAAAAAATTTTTGTTTTTAAATGTTTATTTACTTTTGAGAGACAGAAAGAGAGAGAGCACACAAAGCGAGGTTAGACCAGAAAGAGAGGGAGACACAGAATCCAAAGCAGGCTCCAGGCTCCAAGCTGTCAGCACAGAGCCAGACATGGGGCTCAAACCCATGAACCGCGAGATCATGACCCCAGCTGAAGTCAGATGTTCAACCGACTGAGCCACCAGGGTGCCACTAAAAAACAAATTTATAACAAAATAAACCACAAGTAGCTCTACTGACTTCCAGGCTAAAATTCTTTCCATATACTAAACAGCAAGTAAGAAAGGGGGGAAATGGAAGAAAAAAGACTACAGGTGACAGAAATTTTGCTAGCATCATAACAAACAATAAGACATTCTCATAAGAACAAAAATTTCAGGGGCCTGGCTGGCTTAGTCAGAACAGCTTGTAACTCTTGATCTTGAGGTCATGAGTTCTATCTCCACACTGGGTACAGAGATTACTTAAAAATAAATAAATAAACTTTTTTTTTAAAAAAAAAGAATAAAAATTTCAGTCAATCTCCCATTTCATGAATTTATTCCTGAAAATTAACTTGAATATTGATGACTCAGTGTTGCAAAATAGACTCAGGCTGTAAGCCAGTGTTCTGATCTCAGAGAGCCATAGTATAATGTGCAAAGTTGTGATTACAATACCCCTGCTTTGGGTAACCAGATAGGTATAAACTTCCCAGGGTTTCTGAACCTATAATCCTGGCCTTCCAGTAGTTCTCTCAGAGAGGCTGTGCCAGAAAAATTGGAGAATAGCTCCCATATTTAAACCTCTGCCCCAAGAGCCTTATTTATCTGGAACACATGAGTGAGCAGACTTTTAAAATCTCTTCAGAGTTTACTGTAAGCCTCCTCACACATATGCAAGTCTGTTCTTGGCTCTGCTCCCTCCCCACTGCTACAGAGAAACTGAGGACAAATGAAGACTTCAGGGAAGTTAGACCAGCAAAGTGGCATCTGCTGGTATTGAGACTGCACTAGGTAGGGAAGCTCATGAAACCCAGTTATCCACTGGCTTCGAGAAGAGTGGCACTCATGGTGAAGGGCATGCTGTGTGAACAGTCACATTGTAAACAATCTCCCCTATGGTTGCACTGAGAGTAATGTACAAGCCAGAAAGCAATACTATACTGTAGATAAATATCATCATTGATCAGCTGGTGAATAAAACATTCCATTTGATATAGGAAGGGTGATTTAGGGATGTTTATTCTACTGTCTACTGGGCTCCAGCCTATTCCTGCCTTTGTGATTGGCCATTACTTCTACATAGGATGCTCTTCTCCCAGATACTCACTTGGATAATTACATCACATTTATCAAGCCTTTATTCAGCTCTTAACTTCTTAGTGAGGCCCACCTGAACACTCTTAAAAATTCTAATTCCCACTCAGCTACCTCAGGACTCTCTGTCCACCTTACTTTCATCTACTTTTTCTTTTCTCAATACTAACAACCACATTAACACTCTATCTATGTATCTATCTATCCTCTTATTTTTAAAATATCCTTCCTTAATGTCTATATCCCCCTAAGAAATAAGCTAAATGAGACTGTTGCCTTTTACTGTTCCTTGCTGTATTATAAGTACCTAAGTGGTAAGTAACTTTTTTGTTGAATTAGTCAATCCATGAATAAAGAAGTTGTGAATTTGACAGTTTTATAAAAATCAAATATTTGAATAACTAAGACCACCTGTATATAATACACAACAATAACTGATGTTTGTAATGCTAATCCTAAAACATGTGAATGCTTACTAGGTTTCCAAAAGATTTTCTTCATAAAATGTTTAACATTTTTTAAATTGGCATTTCAATTTATCTGGAAAAATAACTTCCATGTTGTATTGGGGCATATCCTTTGACAACGATATTAGCTTATAAAACTACACTGACAATGTGATACAATGGAATATGAATTGAAATTGAAGACATGGGACTTCAAATTTTTACTCCATTACTTTATAGATAACTTACCTCAGACAACCTTCCTTTCTTTTTCTTTTTCTATCCTTTCTTCATCCCCTCTTTTTACTCTCTAATCTATCTCATTTATTAAAAAATTTAAGTTGCTTATTAAAACACATAAAATTTAATAAGATTATAGATTATTAGATCAATATATCAATAGATAAATCAGTGCAAAAAGTTTTTAAAGAGCAATGGAAAAATAAAGTTAGGATAGTGAGGCGAGATTAAAAAAAAAACTGCACAGAAACGTAGGTCTTAGGAGAGCCTGGGTGGCTCAGATGGTTGAGGGTCCAACTTCGGCTCAGGTCATGATCTCACAGGTCATGAGTCTCAGGTCTCAGGTCATGAGTTGGAGCCCTGCGTTGGGCTCTGTGCTAACAGCTAGGAGCCTGGAGTCTGTTTCAGATTCTGTCTCTGTCTCTCTGCCCCTCCCCTGCTCACACTCTCTCTCAAATAAAAAGAAACATTAAAAAATTTGAAAAAAAAAAAAGGCAAAGAGAAAGGCAGGTCTTAGAGCCTTGTTCTGACTAAGATGGGGAATTACAAAAAATTAGATTTGAGTTGCCAAAAACTGGAAGCATGATCAGATATACATTGTACGTTGGCTAAAAGGAGTCTCAACGCTAACATTTATGGATCCCAGGACAAGACTCCACACAGAAGCCCATACATGTCCAAATAATTAAAAGTTAAAATCCACAGCATTTTAAGTAAATTATGCCTTTATAATTTGACAAAAACACCTTCAAATAACAAAACAAAAATTTTAACATGCTACACTTAGATACATCAACAGTGCAAAATGTTCCTGAGTCACCAGATGCAACAATTGTGAATACTCTGCTAATTCATGCATTTCTCGAGAACCACAAATTGGAACACAAAGAGAAAAAAGAAAATGATTCTTGGTACAACTGAGAAATGTTACTTTGTCATGCAAGAATCTACTGCCTATATTTAACTGTCAAAGCTCACCATGCCAATGCTGAATTCAGATCATGAGTGACAGGGACAGCAAATATTCTTTAGAAATTTAGTATTTGTATTGGGATATGAATGGCTCCCTAAAACTTGGGGTCCAGAGCTCAGGCCTCTCTTGCTAGGTTTAATGATCATACTTAATTAAAGATATCAATATCTCAGGAAAGAAAAATCCAGATTAGAGATTTTTACTTTAACTCTTCAAAAGGACATCCTGAGTGATATCATCTAGTGATTTCTAACCTAATCATTCAAATAGCCTAGGAGATTCAGATTTAGTAGATCTGGGGTAGTGTTTAGGGATCTATGATTTTAAACCACTTCAAAGATGATTCTGTTAAGTTGACGACGGCAGTAGTGGACAATTTCCTCCATGATATTCCTGCTTAGTACATTTAATTGTTACATTGATAGAGCCCTTTTTTTACTCATTCAGAGATTAGGCATAATAATGCTGCTACTTTTTATGTGGTGGGGTTTTAAATATTATGTTCACAAAAGAAGTGTGTGCAACAAAGAGCAAGTATTCCACAAAAGTTAATTAAATCTGTGTGTCTGAAGCCTGTGAATCTCATTAGATTTTAGGATATGGATTATTTATGTTTCACCTTTCCTTTCAGTGATTGATGAAAATTAGTTTTAGACCCTTGTTTACATCTCCTGCTTACAGGAAAAGCTTCTTGTTTTGAAAAGTTAGGACAGAACATAAAAATTCTAACTTAGACCACCTTTCATATGTACCTCTTCTATTGAATTATTAATCCTAGTTACTCCAAAACTTTGGATACCCATATAATTGATAATTTAATCTTATCTCAATATGATCAATAAAAATGTATTTATTACAGATTGATATTTGTTGCAGAAACTTAGATGAAGCAGATCATCAAAGAGAAGAAAGGATATATCATGAATAATCTCACTCTTCAAAGATGATCACTGATCTATTTGGCTAAATCATTCTAAATTCTTTTCTGTAAAATATTTATTATATATACATGTTTATCTTTTAAAGAGATCATAATATACATATTTTTTGAAAATGTTTTCTATTTAATAGTGCATTGGGCCATCTTTCTTGGTTTTCATTCAAATAGTTTGCATGATCATTTTTTAATGGCTGCATGATAATCAACTACAGAGATACTCTAAAATGTATTCAACTAATACCAAACTGTTAGACATTTAGATTTTTTTTTCTAAACACTGCTAGCTGAACATGTGTATACATACACATTTGCCTATTTGTCCAATTACTGTCATAAGCTAAGCAGCAAGAGAAATTGCTGCCATGGTGCCAATTGTTCTCAAAAAGTCATGCTTCTTTAAATTTGCAATACATGACTACCATTGAGAATTCTTTCTTTTTTTGTCTGATAAGCAACAGATGACAGGTCTTTGATTTGCATTTCTTTAATGGTTAATAAAGAAATATTTTTCTTAATTTATCAATCATTCTTGTATTTTTTCCTTTTGTGAATTAACTCATATCGTTTGTTCATAAAGAAGTTTACTGCTCAGTGTTTTTGTTTTTATTTCTAAGATAGATTTTTGTGTGCAAAAATGCCTAACACTTTTTTAGCTAATGGCAAACTCTAGGTAGAATTTAAGTATCAAGGGCCCAAGCAATATGTGGCCTAAAGGCTTTTAAAATAGAATATCTTTTTCATTGAAAGTTATATTTATGGCTATCTAAAATTTAGGAAACTCAGCTTTAATCAGTTACTTTTTTGTTACTTAGTTTAGTCCATTATTTCAGCCTCCCTTTTCTTCCACATTTGACATCCCTATAGCTTATTCTGCTGACTCAGTACTACCCTCAGCAGTGCTAGCTGTCAATCATTGACAGTTCCAAAGAAAAGCTGACTTGGTGGAAGATACAAATGCTTCCTTAGATGGTCAGATCACACTACAGTAAGGGGGTGGGGACTGAAATCAATTAGAATATGTGCACAAAAGAAGACGGAAGTAATGAAAATTTAAATGAGTCTCAGGACAAAAAAATCTACACTCAAAAGAGAAGGAAAATTAAGAGTTGAGGTATAATTGTTAAAAAGGAGGAAAACAGAAAAAATAGAAAAACCAAAGGATCAAAAAACAGGAAAGAAAAAATTCTATTTGCAATATTGTAATGTGGAATGGAGGATCTTTACGGGGTTTGGTGGGGGGTGGTTCTAAGATTCATGAGGCTTTTTTTTACTACATGGAAATAAACCCAGCAGAATACTTTGTTAAGTCAAAATAGCACCAGAAGGTTGTAACCTCTTAGATCGATAGAAAACTAGTTTTCCATAAAACAGGTTTTCTATCGACTGGTGACATCATTCTCATTAATAAGTAAGCAGGGTGTTTACTCAACATGCATCAACAGGCACTCACAGTATTTTATGTTTTCTAGTGAACACTCTTGACCCGTGGGTAAAAATGGGCCCATGAAATACCTCTCATTTGCTTCAACAAGTCCCAGAGGAAGAGAGTTGTCCAGAAAGGCCCCAGACTCTTGTTAATGCTTAAGAGTGCAACATTACTAATTGTAGTAGAGGATAAACCCTGTTTCCAAATTGCTCTAGGATAATTCACACTTACGTGTAACAATAATCCTTGTCCTTTGTCTCTGGCTTTTAACCCAGAAGGTGTGAATAATTTTACAATAACTCACTGGATGCCATGTCTGGGCTCAGTGTAAAAACAATCTTTCACACGATAAGTTTATGCTTGTTCTTGGCTATGTTTCTTGGTAACTGATACCACATAGCAGGGGGGAAAAGAATAACAATCAATAACATGGACATTTGGTAAAATAACAATTATAATGATTTTTCATAGAAAAAAGGGTGATACCATATACATGACATTTACCATTTATTTAAACATAATGCACAGTCCTGCAGAGGTTTTTTTTATGGCATCACTCATCTAGAAGCGTGAAACAAAAGGAAATAAGTATCTTATATATGTGTGCTCAAATGCTACATGCTTTGTTCTTAAGTGGCAATTTATAATATGCTGTACATTCCTTTCTAAAATGGAAAGTTCTCTGCTCTAGAATTACTTTAGATGTAGTGAGCCAGTGCCGAAGTCTCCTGCTGTGGGGCTTACCCTCAAATGCTGTTGAACTATTGCACGAAGCCAGTGCATAGAGCTGGTAGCAAATATTTATTTGCAAATTTAATAATATATTGTATGTACCAATTTTTTTTTATTTGCAAACTGTTGGAAGAGGAATGGCCCCTAAGCAGTTTTCTAACAGCTTTAGTTCCCAACAGTATTATACAATGCTGCAGTCTTTTTATGAAATTTGCACTAGTATCGTTATACCTGTTCCTGACATTATCGCCAACGTTTTCACTTTTAATCCTTCGGTAATGCTGGTGAAATAGTCCCAAAATTAAACAGCCCATTTTTTTTTGTTGTTGTTAGTTATTTTTTAAGTATTTTATCTCAGTCTTTGATAACAGAAAATTTTTCACTACAAAGTTGGCTAGATCTTCAAGGAACTCAGCTTTCTTGTGAATTTAAATGGAGTAACCAAGTAGGGAACAGGTGGTCACCACTCCAGAATCAGCGTCCAGCTCTTGGTTTCAGCTCAGGTCATGATCTCATGGTCATGGGATCAAGCAGGCTCCATGCTCACAGTCCAGAGCCTGCTTGGGATTCTCTCTTTGCCCCTCCCTGTGTGTGCACTTGCTCTCTCTCTCTCTCTCTCTCAAAATAAATAAATAAAATTTAAAAAAAATGCAGGTTGTTTCCAGGAGAATTTTCAAGCTTCCAGAATTGTCATTCTAATGGTTTTCTGGGTCCTTTGTTTTTAACTTTTAGTTCCATTTATTATTTTCTGTTTCCAAGTGATTATGTTTGATTTAATGGAAGCTGGTATTATTTATGTCTTAGTGATAGCCACATGCTTGAGTTGAATCAATTTAGAAATATTAATGATGAATTTCTACTAGGTATTTACTATAACCTAATATCTGTAAATGACAATACCTGCAAATAATTTGGGGAATTCATGTACTGACATTGGGGATTAAGAATCAGATTTCTGCAGGGAGCCTGGGTGATACAGTCAGTTAACCATTTGACTCTTGATCTCAGCTCGGGTCTTGGTCTCAGGGTCGTGAGTTTGAGCCCTCCGTTGGGCTCCACACTGGCTGTGATGTCTACTTAAAAAAAAAAATCAGATTTTTTTGTACTGCTAGGAATGTGTGATGAAAAAAGTTGAAAGATGTTGAACGGCTGGATAAAGTCCAAGTATATTCCCATGACAGGCCAGCTCCTCCATGCTATGGCCTTTGCCTGCCTCTTCAGTCTCATTTGTGTTCACTGCGTTCCTTACATTCTCTGCATCTGTGATACTGAACTACCTGTAGTTACCTGAAAATGTCAAGGGGTTTTATAACTTCATTGCTTTACCATGGTGTTTTTCTTTGCCTCAAATCCCCTTTGCTTTCTTACTTGCCTGGTAATCATGCATTCATTATGGAAAATCTTGTTTTCTGAAAATATCTCTTACTTCTTTAGCCCTTGGGACAGAGTTCATAACTCTGTCTGCTCCTTCTGTCCTTCGTATGTACTTCCAACACTGCCAATATTGACATTATTTCTTTACGGAAGTACTCTTCACTGGCAGACTGAAAACTCCTTGAGGGCAGGACCAGTGTGTTAGTCATCAGATTCACCTCAAACAGCTGGAGGGACACTTCAATACATGCTTATTGAACAGAATCACTTGGATAAAGGTGTTTATAACACAAAATCTTTCTTTTTGTATCTGTTTCTTCAGTCCAAAAACTAGAATCTGAAGCTCTCAGTATCTATGTGTAGAATGAGCTGCTTTTTATTACCTTTTAGAGATGATCTAAATTTAGAGATTGTTAGTTTGGGTTGGGTTCAGAGAGGTATCTTACTTTCATCATCATCTAAATAACTAAATTAGAACTGCTGCTAATGTGCTAATGTAAAGTGGAGGCCTTTGTTGTAAGTGTCTGACTGCACTTTTTTTTTTTTTTTTTTTTTAATGTTTTTCTGCTGAAAGCTTTCAAAGCTCACTCTCCCTTCTTTCCCTTCCTGCCCCACCTGTGGGCAAGTGGGTAAGAGAGGCCAGGTGCTCCTTCCTTTGGCATCTGTGGGAAGTTCAATGTGCTGGAAACCTCAGCCAGGCCACGCCCTCCTAAACACCATAAAAACCCCACTTCTGTCTCTTTTCCCTGCCCTAGAAAGCCAGGGTCTTGCTTAGACTTGCTTATGAAACACTTTGCTTTCTCCAAAAAGCCTCATTACGAGAGTAACAAAGTTTTTCATATCTTCTTGATGTGTGTGTGGTGTTAATCAGCCTCAACAAACCAAATTTTGGGTGGGAGTCCATCCTGATTCTGTGTGACATCTACAAAACAGAATCCCTCTAGATTATGATAAATTTCAAGGACAAAGGCCCTGGTAAGTGATACCCACCAATTTTATATCTTCCCATCGTCCTTTTCATTTCCTTCATGTTTCTCTTGAGCAGGGTAATAGGGCTGTGTGTTTTAGATGCAGTTCAAAATAATGACATGCATTATAACAACTTCCTATCTGTCAGGCAGGGTCACACAATTGACCATATGCTCTTGGATTAAGTCATGTGGTCATGTTGCCACACATTAAAACGTCCAATTACAGCTGTTAACTGTCTTTCATAATCATCTTTATTTCCAAAGGGGAAAATATATTATCATTGAGTAAGTCCCAGTAAACATTTGAATTTATTAGCCTCCATAAAATAACAGTTTTTGGTAAAATCCTAACATTCTGATATTTTATATTAAAATAAACAAATCATACTTTTCTCCACTCTTATGTTTTCAAAAGAGAGGAAAAAATACTTTGAATCTTTATGTAATGTTTAAAATATATTTTTCCTGAAGTTAATTTTTCCCCCAAATTACAATTCTTTCTCTATTTCAATTTCTTGGATTTGATTCAGATATCATTTATATTTATTGAGTGTGTACCTTGTGCTGTGCTCTATCATACATGTATTATTTTATTAATTTCCTTGTTTGAAATTGAATTCAATGTAGTGTGGATATTAAGTAGTGGTATTAATTAGTCTCCACATCCATCACCAAAATGTCTCTCCTTTCCACCCCTCTTTCTTAGAGATACAAATCTAGAGTGGATTTCTCAATAACACAAAATTTCCTTAGGAGAACAATCTTTTAAATTTAAGTTATTCTTGTGGCTAGAAAGAGATCTTCTTAAGGTCAAAGAGTACAGAACATTTAGAGAAAAAATCTAGCCAGGAAGCTAGATTTCACAGTCTAAATCTACAAAATATCAACTGGCCTGGTTTTAAATTAGGAGACAGTCTTATTAGGTATGAGCTCCAACCAGGATCTGACATACAGTCAGAGCAGCAGAAATTGCTCTGAGCTTTCCAAGGAGAAAATTATAAACCAGCAGCAGAGAGCAGTATGGAGCCATTTTTAAAACCAGAGAACCAGGAAGGAGTACCAAAGAGCCCAGAAAGGGTTGGGGGAGGGGGGAGAAAAGGTTCAAAAGCTGTCCAAGGTCTTGATTACGGTTTCTCTCTTTATATATGCTTTTTCTTATACAAATAGCAGGTCCATTCTTTGGATGAAAACTTACACATATTTTTTCCCTCCTGCTATTCTTGCTTGCTTTTTCTTCAGTAATGTGTTTAACGTGGTTTTTTGTGTTTTTTTTTCTTTTTGTTTTTTGGAGGGGATATATAATTTTTGTAACTTGTCTTCAACCCTCTTTAGGAAGAATGAATATTGAACTAAGTTGTGTTGGCTGCAGTACAATTCCATGCAGGATATATTAATCTATATTTCATATGCAGCCTGGATATCCACAGCTTTCACATTCTTAGATAAGCTTATAGATACAGTGTATCTACATGCTGATTTCCTCTAATATTTTCTCTTCAATTCCCCTTGGTAACTCTTTGAGTTAGAGGATGTTATTATATTGTTGATCTCAGTTTGGTTAAATTTCTATCCAATTTAAGTCTGGATCAAATGCAGTGTTTGGAGAGTAAGCAGTGTGTGTGAACACAGAAAGCACTCTCTCTGGCCTTGTCATATTGTCTGTAGATGAGTGTGCCTTCATTTAATTAAATGTTCTTTTTATATATATAAACAGAAACATTTATTTATGCCAGTGCCCTGCAAATGACACAATCTGCTGCTCTTGTTTCCCTGCCATCATCATAAAATGCCAACCTTTGAGTCACATTAGCCTTGGGCATCCAATATAGGTGATCTTTTCAAAAAGCCAGGGCTTTTCTTTCCTGTTTTCAAAGTCTGTCTGGGTGATTGCCACTGTGCCACTGTGTGCTGTGTGTGTGTGTGTGTGTGTGTGTGTGCACGCGCACGTGTGCAGGAACAGGGAGGGTCAGTGTCAAAAAAATGGGGCTCTAAGAAACCAGATTAAGCATTTTCATAATGGAACTCTCCTGTCCGGTGTTCAGTTTATTACTCTCTTGATTACTGGGCATTGTTTGATGAGGGGTGGGTCGAAAGAGTTGCTGGGCTTGTCATTTCCACTAGGTAATCTTAAATAACGGTCTGAATTTCTCAGTGATGGGAGTGAATTAAAAGGTTATGCCACTCCTTAAGGCCACCTTCTGACCATGAAGCACTAGGCAGCTTTTCCAACAACAAGTGAATTTTGAGAACAAAAACAGATCGTCTCTTCAGGCACATAAACTTGGACTTTGAAGAAAGATGCCATGGCATTTTTCTATCAAGAAGGTTAAACTCATAGGATTGTATGAAAACACTCATTTTACCCCTGCTAACCTGTAAAGATTCCATTTTGCTTCATTTATCTTCTCTCTTACCCTATGCTAAACCATCCCTGGCTTCGATGAAAGAATCATGTCTCCATTCATTTCCTATCTTGCTGAATTGCCTTCACATTTCCTATCATCTGCACATAATCCTATTCTCTCCATTATTGTCTTAATACCAAGAACAGCACAAGATAATGGATAGGCACTGTAATAACAGCGTGGCCTGTAGGAGCCCCTCGAGGGAAATATCTTTGATGCTGGTGGAATATTAATGCATCCTAGGTCCCTGACCTTCCTCTTTCACTTCATCTTCTGTTTTCTAAACTACATAATGACTTTCATATACATGACAAAAGCATTAGAACAGAAAAAGCCTCACAGATGAGCAGCAGGGCTGTGTGATATTAAGAAGTCCTATTCTTACTCCTTTGTACAATTTTTGACCACCATCTGAGACTGTATGTGCAGGTAATTTCTGATTTGAATAGATACTGGTGGAAAGAAGCATAATCATATTGTGTTAATGCAAATGCCCATCAAAAGCACTGCATGAAGATAAATTAAAATATAATTCTTCAATAATGCATTTGTCCATAGGATGATTTTGGACAGATTAAAAACAAACACCTTGATATCACTTAGACAAGTGTGTGGATTGTTTCCAGGGAGGCTAATCAGCAGCAGATTATGAATGGGCCAGTAAATCAAAGCCGCCTACATTAAACCTTGTAGATTAGGTTATAGTCACAATTTGTTGTACATAATTTTTCAATAAAAGGGAAAGAATTGATTTTTTCCTAAGCATAAATAATATAGCCTAGGAAAATTCCGTAGCAAATAATAAGAACTAGAATGTCAGAGGAAAACAACTTGGTAGCAGAGTGCCGATAGCTTTTAATTGCTTTGAGTAAGGTAAGCATCCTCAACAACTTCCAAGAAATGCAACTTTCACAACTCCGTCTTTTTTCCCATTTGTTTACCCCTACCCCTTTGTGCTGGTGGTCACTGTATTTCCTGCAAAAATGTTTGAGTAAGTTAAGAAGCTTACAAAAAGTATATGCATCCAAGCTATTTTGAAAAGAGATAAATAAAAAATGCCCCTGACATTTCCTTGAGCCTTCAAAGAAAAGATCACAGGTTTTCTGTATGGAGAAAATGAAGAAAGTTGTTTGTAGAGGCTTCTTTTGTAGACGACTTTCCTCCTATTTAAATGACATAAGAAGGGATGAGATCTGAATTTGTCTGTTGAACATACTATTTTTAGTAATTCCATAGAAAAGCCACCGTGCAGGGTTGTGGTTTGGGGGATTTTTGGTGTGTGTCTGCAAACATTCACTATGCATTATTTTGTTCCCGGCACACTGTTAGGCAGTTAGTTACAAAGATGATCAATATAGACATGTTTCTCCTGCACTTAGGCAGATCATAGTCTAGAATCTTATAGATAAAAGCTATATTCACTAATTTATTGGACAGGAAATCTACCATGTGGCAGGAACTGTGTTAGACGCAGTGAAGGACATCGAGTTAAGCAAGACATGGTTCCTCCCCACCCCCCTGAGGCATTTTCAGTTGGTAAAAGAGGCACCTGTGTACATTTACAGTCTTAATTGAGGTTAACCATCAAATGTGTTATGAAGAGAGATGGAAGTAAAATGCTAGGAGATTCAGAGGAGAGAATAACTTCAAGCTTGAGGAATTAGTGACAAGGATAGGATCGTGGAAAGGATGGCATTAAAAGTATCTGTAGGATTTAAACCAAAGGCATTTGTGGGGAGCTGGAAAGGCACTTAGGTGAAGGAAACAACGTGAACAAAAACGTGAAATTCGTGTTTCAGAAATTCATCTCAATGGATAAGAAGGTAGAAGATAGTGGTAGTATAATGATTTGATGTCAGATGATGGAACATCAAAGATTTGGTATCTTTTCAGTCAGTGAAGGGGAATTATTGAAGGATTTTGTCCACTGGAGTGTGATTAACAAATGACTGATATGACAGTGTGGTGTATCTTGCAGAAAATAGAGGAGAGAGTGGAGATGGGATAATGAATTAGGAAGTCTCCAAAATAATGCAGGCAAGAAACCCAAAAAGTGCAAATAGCAGTGATCTAGTAGAAGAAAGAGTTCAATGCAATTATGCCCAAAATAATAGACATTTTAAAAAGCTTCATTATTTTGTAATGAAAATGTGAATAAAAGGAAGGTCAGCCAGGATTCTAAGAAAATACTACTAAACACAATAGATCTGGAATTTCTGTGAGAGTTGTTCTTGAAAGAGTGAAAATCAGCACTGGGGTGAACAGGGCTTGTGCCTTCAGAGAGCACTGGGGCATATTTTCTCATCAGCAGGTGTAAATCTCTTGGCAAAAGGGAAAGACTTTCCTTGTTTCTTTTCCCTGGAGTGCTGGTCTCAGAAAAGCTGTGTCTTAATTCAGTTTACAAAGTTTCATCCAAACCCAGCTTGGTAGCCATGAAAGGAGTTCTATCTCTAGGGAATAGAACAGAATTAATCTAAAATGATCAACTCCAAGGAGAAAACTAGTGCCTATGCGAACCTATCACATAGCTGTCTGACCATTTTAACTTCATTTAAAAATAGTGCAACACTTGTTGTTTAGTGCGTTTCAGAGCGTGGAAGAGATTAATGATGGACTGAGATAGTGGGGCTTCTTTAAAACCCATATTAAAGAAGAATAATGATTTAACATGCAACTTCATGGCACTGAACTCTAGAAACTTAAGTACATTGCTTTAAAATCCATTAGGGACAACATTATTGCATTTGCTGGATATTTTTCCCTTCACAAGTCCTGCTTTGTGACCTAGGCACATCATTTGTAATGTGAGTGATAATGGAACTAAATGCTTAAGACTACGTGTGGTATTTTCCACTAGGCTCAATGGCAGAATGTTCCAAAACTGTTTTATTTTCAGTGCTAAATGCTTTGGGTTTTAGATAGCTTAGCTTCTCCTGTTTCTATAGTCAGTGATTAAGAAGGGCTGGTCACGCCCTCTTGAGGTGAGAGGACTGCAGCCTATTTCCCCTCCACCTCTTTCTCCCTCTCCTTTCTGCCGTGAACCTAGAGAAGTAAGGAATGGTCTCAAGCCTGCTCCTTGTGAAAGAAGTCCCATTCTTTCTTTTTTCTCTCCCACTTCTTTTTCAGAGACACCCTCTTCTTCCACCTGGCAGCTGGCTTTTGAGGGCACACTGTTCAATGTTTGTATACTAATCCTCAGTCTTCATAACAATCCTAAGTATACTATTATCATTATCCTTATTTTATTTTACTTTATTTTTAATTTTTAAAAATTTAATACAGTTCACATCAGTGTGCCAGGTTCATTTCAGCTCTGTGACACCCAGTGCTCACCCCAAAAAGTGCCACCCTTCATACCCATCACCCATTTAACCCATCCTCCCACCCCGACCCACCTCTAGCAGCCTTCAGTTTGTTCTCTGTATTTAAGAGTCTCTTATGGTTTGTCTCCCTCTCTGTTTTTATCTTATTTTTCCTTCTCTTCCCCTATGTTCATCTGTTGAGTTTCTTACATTCCACATGAGTGAAATCATATGATATCTTTCTCTGACTAACTTATTTCACTAACTAGAGGGTATCATTATCCTTATTTTATTTTATTTTATTTATTTTTTATTTTTGGCTGTTTTTTTTAATGAAATTTATTGTCAAACTGGTTTCCATACAACACCCAGTGCTCATTATCCTTATTTTAAAGATGAGGAGCCTGAGGTAAGAAGAGGTAAAGTCACTAAAATGACTATACTTGCATGATCCAGAACTCTCTTGCTCCAATGACCGCAACCTGAGCCACAACACTATGCTACCTCCTCAAACTGAACCATATATTTATTTAATGAACCACTCTAGGGTCGTGACCTACAGTTTGAAAAATAATAAATGAGAATATACTCAGGGGAGGATGAAGTTGATGAATGAGATGATTAGAATCCACATTATTCAGATAATGAAAGGAACTAGAAGTATAAACGAATGAGTAATTTGCAACTTTCTTCAGATATTTGAAGGCTTGTTTGGGGGTAAGAAGAGAAGTTTAGAATTGTTCTTTATGACTCAGAAAATAAGATCAATTCTGTAGGCAGGAAAGGTCCACAGAAAGCAACAAGTTTTAACTCAGTATTACAGAATTTTCTAATCATTAGACCTGTCTAAAAGGACAGTGGGGTCACTTATGAGGTTATGAGTCTCCTTTTATTTAGTCAGTAATTATTGAACATAAACCAGATATAAGGCACTTTTCTAAAATACAGCCATGGGTGAACAGAGCCAGCAAATCCTATATTCTCATGCATTTCCATTCTAGTGAAGTAAGACAGATAATAAATATAACTGGGTATATGTGTGTGTATAAAATATATAAATAAATGCATAACATAAATTATATATTATATTATAAATAAACATGAAATATAAATATATGTTTATGTACAAGTATATAACATTATATACATATAACATATTCAATACTTATTATGTATTCATATTTTATGTATTATAGATCAATATATTGTATAGTAATAAATATGTAATATAAGTAGATATATAAAATATGCAAACTTATATATATAAAGGAAATATAAATCAATAAATAATACTGCTACACTGTGCTAAAGGCTATGAAGAAAAACAAAGGAACATAAGGTGATAGTGATGTAGGGAGAACGCTAATTTATGGAGAGTTTAATAAAAACTTCTTATAAAGGTGACGTTTGAATAGAATCTTTGTAAAAGTGAGAAACAGAATCTTGTGTTATTAAGGAGGACAGTATCACAGGCAAAGGAAGCAGCAAGTACAAAGGCCTTGAACTACATGCACTTACTTGGTGGACTTAAAGAATACAAGTGGCCAGTATTTAGGTTGGAGTGATCAAGAGGAAACTAGTAGAAGATAAAATTAGACAGTTGCAGGTGGAGGAGAGGCATGGTAGATTATGTAGGACCTAGTAGGTAAGGCTTTAGAATTACTTGAGTAAGAAGGGAAGGGGTTGAGGCAGATGAATGACTTGATTCACCTTAACTTTTAAAACTTTATTTTATTTTATTTTATTTTATTTTATTTTATTTTATTTTATTT
>NW_026057585.1:24520298-24529782 GCF_023721935.1 Panthera uncia | reverse complement strand
TTTATTTTATTTTATTTTATTTTATTTTATTTTATTTTATTTTATTTTTTAGTGTTTTATTTATTCTTGGGAGAGAGAGAGGCAGAGCACTCCCTTGGGGGAGGGGCAGAGAGAGAGGGAGACACAGAATCCGAAGCAGGCTCCAGGCTCTGAGCTGTCAGCACAGAGCCCAACGTGGGGCCCAAACCCACAAACTGCGAGATCACGACCTGAGCCGAAGTCAGACGCTCAACTGACTGAGCCACCCAGGCACCCCTCACCTAAACTTTGAAAAGAATCACTTACCTGCTGTGTAGGAAATTGTGGAATAGATTAGTTAGGTCATCATTGTGTCACTACAGGGGTGCAAGACACCCTTGGATCATTACTTATTTGGGATGTCATCAAGGAAATTCACTGCTTTATATCTTACAAATTACACTAGAGCACCTCTAAAGTCTCTTCTGACTTTAGGATTTGTGATCTTGTACTTCATCCCACATTTCACATTCTTTTTTCAGTGCTAAAAGGTCATGTCCAAACAGCTAATGATGTTAGAAAAATAAAGGTAGACTTAATGGCAACTAAACAAAAGGAAGACTCTTAAAAATAAGTTTTGTACCTTATAATCCAATGTTTGTAACTGGACTAAAAATGGACTGGAAACGATTGGTCACTTCCATGTAATTCAAAAGAGGCCAAGTCTGTGAAAGCACTTAACTCCACCTCCTTAGTCACAATGACTAAAGCTGTGCCCCTACCCTCTACTGAATAAACAAACAAACAAACAAATAAACAAAAAGCTAAAAGCTTTTGAGACTGTACGGTTTAAAAGTATGTTTTAGGGGTACCTGAGTGGTCCAGTCCGTTTAGCATCCAACTTTGGCTCAGGTCGTAATCTCACAGTTTGTGAGTTCGAGCCCCACATCGAGCTGTCTCCTGTCAGCACAGAGCCTGCTTCAGATCCTCTGCTCCTCTCTCTCTCTCTGACCTTCCCCTGCTTGTGCTTTCCCTCTGTCTCTCTCAAAATTAAATAAAATGTCTAAAAAAAAAGTATGTTTTAAGTTAACTGAAAATATTTTCTAGAGTTATTAGTAAAAAACATTAGACAGATTGTTTAAACTCTGATTTGGTCTTTGTTGAACTTCATGCCTTCAATACTTTATTATTTATGGGATAGCATATATAAAAGTCTATCTATCTTCAGGTACAAGAATTCAGTAATTCAGTAAGTTTTATAAAAATGCAATATGATGCCAAAATGATTTGCATATGTGTAGTTTATAATTTTATGTTTTCAATTAATTTCATGTCGATCTCATCTTCAGAGCAATATTATAAGCTGGGTAGGGTAGCTCACAGTATTCTGTGAGTATTAGGAGAGGATTTGGATGTTCTTATCTTAAAATAATTGTTAAATTACTTCCCATTTTCTTGTTTGCCATATGAAAGTATGACCTCCTTCAGATCAAGGTTCATATCCAAATATACTTTCCATGCCTTCTCAGAAGTAGAAAGAATGCACTATGCACTTAATAAATATTGTTGGATAGAAGCCTAGAAGTCTGAATTTCTCTCCTGGTGTCACCCTGTTTTCCCATGGTACTAGAAATTTACTATCCCACACTTGTTACTCTGTAATTTCCTGGCTGAGACTCCTAGGAATCAACAGTCAATATGTAAAGAAGAAAGAATAACAAGTCTTTTTCTATCTGAGAAAGTGCAGATGGGAAGTCAGCTAGGGGGGAAATCTCCCAGGTCTGAGAGGAGTTTACTGTAATAAAGGGTGGTTTCTTTATTTGAATAGTCGTGTGGATTCAACTAAGCATTTAGAGGCTGCTGGCAAATTGAATTCATTCATTTATTCTTTTATTTTTCACTGTACAGTGGTAAGAAAACCAAAACAGTACAGAAATTTAGTTTCTCCCTACACAGAGTATACATACAAGACAGGGATGCAAAGTACGAGCACGTGAAGGATGTGAAAGCAGAGTGGGGAGAAAGAAACCGGTGTGGGCACGAGTTGTGTAGGGGCTGGTCTTTGAACAGTAAACAAATGGCCAAGAAAGCTTTCAGAGTTACAAGGTATGTGTAGGTTTTCTCAAGACTGCAGACGTGCATCTTGGAAGCAGATGGAAAACAATGGGGAGTTGGTGGAGAAGAATATGGATACAGGAACAATAGAACTCCAAAACTGGAAAGCACTGAGATCTACATGACACCTTGTAGAAAAGGAGAGGGCATATTTTCTTCTGAAAAGAGAAGATGGGCTATAAAGAAAAACATGCATCTTACTTTTCCCAAATGAAAACTGTCCCTTCGCTTAATGTGAACCTGTGCCTTCATACTATGTGAAAAGTACTCATTCCTTTATCTTGTATATTCTCTTATGACTTTAAGGAATTTCTAAATTGACAGCAAAACAAGTCTATTTACAACCCATACTTCTCATATGTATTATCTTACCCCAAAAATCTGTATTAATAGGTGAATCTGCTATTTGACTCTTCAGTGGTTAGTACAGTCTATTGCAATTTTTTTTTCAAGAGACATAACCTTGTTTACTAAACTTCAAAAATAAATGTGACCTCTGTAGATAGTTTCAACACATCCAAGTGTGATTTGGTTGAGGCATATGGGATGAGAGGGAAAAGGCTCACGAGATAAAAGGTTACTTCTCACTCACATTCTGCCTTCAACATTTTGCATTTCTTAATGAATCCACAGAACCCCTGCTGCATCAGGAAAACTTTTAAAAGATACCATATGCTTCTGATAACCCTACTAAATTTCTTAGTACTTTTAACATGTTTTCCTTGTAACTATTGCTACATTTGAAGTACACTCATATGCTATTTAGCTGATGCCTCCAGTATCTATATCACAATCACAGTATCGGAGCTCATCCCCAATAAAGAAACCTAGAAAAAACAAATCTCAATTACATAATCACACTATTAGGGCTAAGAAACAAGCTAATATCGTAGTATATCTTCTCTCCTAATATACACATATATCATTAGAACTGACAAGAAAAGACATAAAGTTATACATATGCCAGCTACATAGGAATGTGGTTTGAAAGTTCTGAACCTTTTCCAGGCTGTCTTAAAATGACTTTCTGCTATTTCTGTAGGTAGGTCACACATTAACTCATTTTACTTTCAGATGTGTAAAAAAAATTATGCATGAACAAGTCCTCTAGGTTATAGATAACGTAACACAACAACTGGGAGATAGTGTATTTTAAACTGATAATGAAAAGTCTTTCTTTTCAAACAAACTCTTCAACCATCCAGTTTCACATCACTGATGGACGACAATTCTAGAGAATATTCAAGTACGTGAATAAGCTTTTGCTTGGCCTCCAATATTTTTCCAGTGAATATTTAGTCCATCAAAAAGTGTTTTTTAAAATATCTAGCTATCACCCAGCACTGTGCTAGGTAACAGGAAATATATCTAAAGCACTTAAAATCTAGCTGAAAAGAACACTGAATAATTCAAAATGGTACATAACCAAGTAGTTGGTGAGTGACACAAAAATCATGGATTTTCTAGAGTTTAGCAATTTTCTATTCCCTTCCCCCTTGAATTGTGAAAGAAGAAACTAAAGTTCCATGAGCTGATATGACCTTCCCACAGTCACAACTTATTGGGAGTGAGTTTGGAACTAGAATACATCAATTTTTGACCCACTGTACAGCGCTTATCTCTAAAAGGCAAAGAAAGGAAATACAGGTGTGGTTTGGATTAGCTGGAGATAGAAATATAAAGGAGCTAAAAGTTGAAATTAAATACTTGTATTGAATACTTCAAACTGGAAATGGTATTTTATTCAAAATGGTATTTTATTCATGAACGCTTTCCAACTGTTGATAACTGCATGATGCAAGGTATTGACAACTAATGCATTTATCACATATGCTGTGTTCATAATTGATGCCTTAATGCACTTGTAGCTTTTCACCTGAATTTATATAAAAATGAGTGAGAAAGCAGTTCTGTTGCTTTAGAGTGCTTTCATTTATCATCTTACAAATTTATCTCTGTGTTCCTGTTTCTCTCAACTTTTGGAAAAATAATCTTTCATACCAGTTATCTGTGTTCTAAGGAAATTTGTTCTGCTTTGATTATTTTGTCCTTTCATTTCTATGGGGCACATTCAACTTCAGAGTGATCAGATATTTCTCTGATAATATTCTTATGATTTCTGATGCTTGGTTTTAAAATTTCATATGGGAGTATAATTCTAAAATTATTTTCATGTAAAATGCTGTCCTTTGAATTATTATACATTTAATTTAACAACCACCTTTAAATACCAAATGCTTTCTACTACATGTTCTTTTTCCTTTTCTAACCAGAGTTCTAAGTTAACATTCTGATTAATTTATTTTAATTTAAATCATAAGAGATTGGGATTTGTTAAGCATAATACATATATACTTGGATTTATTATTGTTCTACTTGGTCAAACTACAATGAACGATCCTCCTTCTAGAGTCTTTCATGTTCAGTCCTATACCAAGATATTGTATAATATCTAAACTATCAACATATCCACCAAACAACATTTGGTGATATCCATTTTATTGTTCATAAGAGTTTTCCATGTGCATTTTTTCATGTAATGTCTTTTAGACTCCTAACTTGATTTAAATGGCTCCAGAAATATTTCTTTATGAATGAGTTAATAGGGTAATATCCATTTGACTTAATTATTTCAACTTTTTCTCAGATACCAAGAATGCATACAATTTTAATGTCCTTGAGGCTTATTTGAAAATCAGGATACAGAACTAGTATTAGCAGTAGATGTCTAATCTCATGACTGCTTTACACCATTACACTTGCTGTCGTTCCATATAGATCAAGTGGACCCTCAATACTGGTCCATTCATTGGTCTTGACCTTGGTTCTGAACCCCTTTTCTAAAGATATTGTATGACACTTCTCTGTTTCTCTAGCTGCTAACCCTGTGATTAAATTTACCTTTTAAGACATTGACTTTTTCTCTGAAACTTGTTTCTCTCCTTAAGTATGCTTTCAATTCTCCCTTGAAAATCCTATCCAATTCAATTAGATGTTGTTCCCTCCGGTAGGGTTTGCCCACACCAAAAGAGGAGGGAATGAGACTCATTTAAGGTAAACTTTAAACCTCAGGGTCTGACTGTGGTATCATGTTAGTGTCACTGAATGAGATATTGGGATTGTTATTTTCTTTGGCCTCTATTTTGTTTTCCTCATATAGAGAAAAAAAATTCCAGTCATGCCAAAGGCCATATGTGGTACTGAAATTATCCTCTGGGAGGATATGGCATTTGAAGTCAGCAATTTCTATGTGTAGGTCTTGCCTGAGTTCCCTGAAGGCCCTGAATTATGACATTTTCTACTTCTCCTATCACCTCCAGAAAAGTAACTTATAAATAAAAAGTGCTTTGTAACTACTGTTTTTATTTGTTGACACAACTTTGTGCAAAGGAGAAAATTATTTTACAAACATCACCAAAAGATCTGACAATATCTTGCAACAGTAGCTAGGAAAAGAGGTTGTTCAAATATCAAAATAATGTACAAGAGTCTTAACTTCACTAAAGAAGACAGTCCCACTACAGAACATACATAAAAGCCACTGTATGTGGTTTCTCTTCTCCCCAAATGTTGAACATCTACATTAACTGTTCCCAGACCTCATGTAAGAATCTCAACATACAGTTTGAAACCTCTCTATAAACTTTACATGACTGGCTAGGCCTTTCAGCAATTAAGGTCAATTTCTAAAATCTTGCTATAGATTCTCAAGGCTGACCACACACATCCCATCTGTTTTGGCAAAGACGCAGTGAGTCATGTTGAAGTGGCAGAATCCCACACTTACTCGTCTTGTGAAGACAAGTAACTCGGGTCCTAACAAATCTTATGTAAAAGGAGCCACGGTATTCATAAAAATCCTAAAATAAGCGTACATATACCTACCTACATACATTACATTTATGTCTCAATTAAGTATTTTCATTTATTTTTGAGGAGAAAATCATAAAAGCTGAGCTAAAATGTTACTATTTAGAAACAGCCACTAAAATTCAGTGCTTCATTACCATTTGGAAAGGAAACTGGGGTTCTAAGAAATTTCAAGCAGGCAAAAGTGGAGACGTTTTCCAAAAAGCTAAACTCCTCTTAAAAACCCAAATTCTCATGTCCTTATTTGGTGCCCTGCTGCTTGAGGCCTTAGATCCTCTTGTAAACACACACTCACGAGTTTCACCCTCAAACCCTTCAAACCTTGTTACTGTTCTCTTATTACACAAACTTCTCTCCTGTTTCCTTCATAATTTCTTATCTAAGAAGGAACTTTTTCCTCCCTCAGAGAAGTACTAGCATTGAGGAGGATGCAAATATTAATCCTTTCCCACTGCATTTCCCCAAAATCTTTTCCAGTCTACCACAAGTTTCTCTTTTTCTTTCCAGAACAGCAGAGAAGTACTCATCACAGACTCCTCTAGACAGTGGCTACAGTGTTACTATTTTTAAGAGGAAAAGAAAATGACACAAAATTTATCTGATACATTGGTTTAAAATAACATGAAATCACTTCAATTCATATATGGTCTATTCCACCTTATGGATTTCAAATTCATTCTCTGTGAGTACTAGTGGAGCACTTCTTTTTTATTTATTAATTTTTAGCATGTATTGATTAAAAACATAATTTTGAACCCAAAAAAAGCACACTCTTCAAGCAATTAGGTTGGGTCTTACATCTCTAAGACTGTGCAATTATAAAAACAAACTGATAAAAAGATTATTATATTGTAAGACAAAAAACAAACCAATAGATCTATAAAGTGAATTACAAGATAAGCTTCCTGCATTCCCAAAGGCAAATGATGCTGGGGAATTTTTTTCAGATCGAAATTACCCTTAAATAATTCACATTACCTGCTTTTAGGGGATTGCAGCTCAGGTATAAAGTATTAATTTTTGATGCTTCAAGTTGTAGTTCTATATATCATATTGTGACAAAATATATTCTACCATCTGAGGTGGATTCATACTGTCTTTAAATATTGGCTTGAATGGAGAGATTTCTTTAGTGATTTTTCACTTTGTAATAATAAAATAGAATTTCTTTATAAGCAATGAAACACTTTCCCCTGAAATTTATGTTATCATCACCAAACACTTGACTTTCAAAATACCAATTTATGCACTTCTTCTGGGTTAGATAGTGACCCTTATCACTTTCTTTTAAGGCACTTTTCTGTTTAAGAGGCAACACAACAATATAGAAACATCATTGAACTACATGTCAGAAAACCTGGTTTATATTCTATATTTTTCTACTCATTAAAGAAACCAAAAGCAAGTTACTTAACATCTTTCTTCCTTTATTTTGTCATCTAAGGGCACTGGGTCAGACACTCCCAAATATTGTTTTAAATTTTGAAAATCATGGCTCTAAGAGTATTTCCCATTTCACTGTATCTAAAAATATAGCTAATTCATCTCAACCAGCTTTTCTATCATTTAATTTGTCACCACTCATAACTACTTAACCTCCAGATCCTATAATATTTTCCTAAGTGTTATATATCAAACGCTGACAACCCCCAAATTTATTTTGCCAGATTTTTCTCCTGCTGCCAAATCTCTCTTCAAAGAGGCAGACAGAGGGTTGGACTTTGGAGCAAATACTAACTGCTTTCCAGGGAATATGATTAATTTCAATTTTGTGATTAAGCCAAACATGCATCTTATGATAAACATTCAATTCAATTAAGTGAGAATTGCATTAGCCCTTTCCATGAATCTGACGCTGCTCTTTATATTTAATGACCCCTTATTTTAAAGCACCATCACATGCATTTTGTTGTATTCAAATATCTACCTTTACTTTTTTTCCATGATGAAACTTCACAAATCCAGAGAGGGCTTGGACTTGGAGAGGGAGGCCTATATTCTTCAAATGCAGAACGGTCTGAACTGTGGAGTACTGTCATTTTCCAGCAGTTCTAGGATGAAAAAGAGAGTACTAGGAAGTTGGCTATTTTCCAAGCAATCAAGAAAAACATGTCAGTATTAAGCAGAAAACGCATAAACCACATGAGCATTCTTATCCATTCTGCAGACTGAGAAATTGCTTCCGGTACCTAAGGAAGAGGCCCATTTAGTCTGCTCACATTCCATTTCCTTTTTTCCATTTCCATTGTGTTGAGGTATAATTTAAAAACAATAAAATGCACCCATTTTAATTATAGAGTTTGATGAGTTCAACAAATACATGCTCCCATGTACCTACCACTACCGTCAAGACAAAGATCATTTTCATCACTCCCCAAAATTCATTTATGCCTCTGTCCAGTTGACCCCTTTTTTGCACCTCCTGACCCAGGCAATCTGCCTTCCACATAACAACTGAAATTTGCCTTTTTTTGGGTTTCTTATAAAAAGAATCCTACAGTATGTTCTTTTTTGTATGCCCAGATTCTTCTGCTCTTCATAATACTTTGAGATTCATACATGTTGCTATGTTTATTGCAGTTCCTTCCTTTAAATGCTGACTAGCATTCCATTGTATAGATGTACCACAACTTGTTTATCTATTCACCAAGTGATGGGCACAGGAGTTGCTTTCAATGTTTATACTATTGTGAATAAAGCTCCTATAAACATTCATGCACAAGTCTTTGTGTGAATATGTTTTCATTTCTCTTGGGTAAATAACTAAGGGTAGAATTACTAAATCATATGTCAGTACACTTTTAACTTTATAAGAAAATGCCAAACTGTTTTCCAAAAAAAGTAGTACCATTATATACCCACAAGCAATATGTGAAAGTTCTTTCAGTTACCAAGATAGTAGTGCTGAAGACTCTAATTATGTTTCACTTCTATTTATAATTTAACTTATTTGTATTTGCAAATGACTGCAATATAGTGTAATGGTGAAGACCATAGACAGAAGCCAAACTAGCAAATTTGGGTGTTTGAAGTAGAAAATATTCAAACAAAGAAAACTCTATTAAAAAGTTCATAATGACATTACTATTTATATTTGCCACAAAAACCAAGATAGTACATAGTACATATACTCTTTCTACAAGTATGTTTTGGGAAAAACAAAACAAAACAAAACTTTTCCCATTAAGTAATCAATAAATTAAATGCTTCTTAAGATATGCTTTATAGACAGTACACAGATTCTTCTCATCTTAGTATTTTAGAAACAGTAGGTAACTATTTTTAATATGCTTAGACTCTTAAAGCTTGACTAATATAAGTATAAAAAATCTTCCTCCTTGTACAACAGAAAGATAGTACAATAATTCTACCCCCATATTAGCTTGTGATCACCTCAAGGGCGACATCTCTATATAATTCTTGTTTTATTCCCTTTGGGTAGAATGTGGGACAGGAAGCAAATTTTCATTAAATGAACTAGGAAAGAAAGAAAGAAAGAAAGAAAGAAAGAAAGAAAGAAAGAAAGAAAGAAAGAAAGAAA
>NW_026057585.1:23792863-23799457 GCF_023721935.1 Panthera uncia | reverse complement strand
AGGAAGGAACTTGACCTTAGTGAACTCAAATTCCTCCAGTAAGTTTTCCTCAAAGCCTGAAGGATGAGTAGGAGCATTATCCATAACCAGCAAGGCTTTGAGTAGCAGATTCTTTACTAAAAGGTATTTCTTCACTGGAGGACTAAAGACCTTGCTGATCCACTCAATGAGCAAGATACAAGTGTCCCAAGCCTTGCGGTTGGACTTCCACATAACATTTATCTGGCTCTTCTGCACCTTGCATTTCTTGAAGGCTTGTGGATTCTTGGAATGATACATGAGCACCAGGCTTGACTTTGAAATCCCCATTTGCATTAGCACAAAACAAGAGGGTGAGATGGTCTTTAATGGGCTTGTGATTGGGCACTGCATTCTCTTCTTCTGTAATGTAGGTCCTCTTTGGCATCCTTTTCCAAAAAAGCCCCGTCTAAGTTAAAAACTTGCTCCAGAAGGTAACACTCAAAAACCATGACCTTGTGGAAATCAGTAACAAATGCCTCAGCTGCCTTAGCATCTGAACTTGCAGCCTCTCCATGACTCACAATAATATTGATGCCACTTCTCCTCTTTAAGTTATCAAACCATCCCCTGCTTTCCTTGAAGCCTTCTTTGTTTTCTTCTGATATATCTGGCAGTTTACTTATGAGGTTGGTGTACAAGGCCTTTGCCTTCCTGCAGATAAAGTTCTTGGTCACAGTATCACCTACCAGTTGCTTCTCATTTAACCAAGCTAGAAGCAACTTTTCTACATCTTCCATAATACTCAACCATTGCTTTGATATTCTCATGACTACTTTTGCTGCATGTAGCCCCCTTATTTTGTCTTTCTTCTTTAATATTGTGCAAATGGTCAATGTAGACTTCTTATAAAATCTTGCAATATCAGCCACTTGCACACCTCATTTGTACGTTTTGATGATTTCCTCCTTACCTTTCACCATAACTGTCTCCTTCTTACTGACTTTCTTTTCAACCTTTTTCTGCATGGGGGGGTCATTGTATATGCTCTCCAGATGTTGACTATAGTACGGTATTAATAAACTCTTGTCATACACTGTATTTAATGTAACTGGCAATAAGGCAGCAGCAGAAAGGGTCTGTATCTGCAGGCAGCCTGACCTAGAATGAAGCAAAGCATTCCTAAGCTTACTCTTGTATGGAAAAGCAAAGGACTGTCCATAGGTGCTTTGAAGTGACAAAAAAAAAATACACTGGTGTCAGTTGTGGGCACATTTCAACATCCTGAAAAATCATAGATTTCTGTCAAAAACCATGTTCTGAGATTGAGAATCTGAGCATGGGAGACAATCACCCCACCCATAATCCTGCAGCAAGAGAAGAACTATTGGCTCAGTTGTGATCATGTGATGTTTGGCATCATGTACTACTTGTATTGCAAAACATTACTCATTTATCAAGTTAAAATTTATTAGAAATGTTTGCCTGTCTTGCAGAACACTCACAGAACAAGTTACTTGCAACCCAAGGTTTTATACACACACACACACACACACACACACACACACACACACACACACACGTAATGGAATATTACTCAACCATAAAAAAGAATGCCATCTTGTATTTTCAACAATGTGGATGGATCTAGATAGTATAATGCCAAGTGAAATAAGTCATTCAGACAAAGACAAATACCATGTGATTTCACTCATATGTGGAATTTAAGAAACAAAATAAATGAACAAATTAAAAAGGAGTTAAGCCAAAAAGACTTAACTATAGTGGAAAACTAATGGTTACTAGAGGGATGGTGAATTGGGGGATTGGTGAAATAGGTGAATGAGATTTAAGATGACACTTATGATGAGTACTGAATAATATTAAATCTATTCAATCACTATATTGTACACATGAAACTAATGTAACACTGTATGTTGACTATACTGGAATAAAAATTTTAAAAAAGAATAAACACGTTAAACCCTTTAAAAATGGATTAAAGACCTAAATGGGAGACCTGAAACCATAAAACTCTTTAAAGTCCAAGATCTTTTGGATGTGTTTTCTGGATATGTTTTGTCAGGCATAGGAAACAAAAGCAAAAATAGACAATCAGGACTACATCAAACTAATCAGCTTTTTTAAAACAAAGGAAACCATCAACAAAGAGTGGGAGAAGCTATTTGCAAATGATATGTACCATAAGGGCTGAATATCCAATATGTATAAAGAACTTATACATTTTAATCCCCAAAAAATCCCACTCTGATTGAAAAAGGATAGAGGAGTACCAATTCATAGGGGCATAGGGGCACATGTACTCTAATGTTTATAGCCGAGCTTTCAACAATAACCAAATTATGGAAAGAGCCCAAATGTCCATCAACTGATGAATGGATAAAGAAGATGTGGTTTATATATACAATGGAATACTACTAGGCAATGAGAAAGAATGAAATCTTGTCATTTGCAACAGTGTGGATGGAAATGGAGGGTATTATGCTACGTGAAATAAGGCAGTCAGAGAAAGACAGATGTCACATGTTTTCATTCATATATGGAATTTGAGAAACTTAACAGAAGACCATGGGGGAGGGAAGAGGAAAAATAGTGTCAAACAGAGAGGGAGGCAAACCATAAGAAACTCTCAAATACAGAGAACAAACTGAGGGTCGATGGTGAGGGCAGGGGAAAGGGGAAAATGGGTGATGGGCATTGAGGAGGGCCCTTGTTGGGATGAGCACTGGGTGTTGTATGTAAGCGATGAATCATGGGAATCTACTCCTGAATCCAAGAGCACACGGTATACACTATGTTAGCTAAGCTGACAATAAATTATATTTAAAAAGAAGAAAAAAATGGTTTGAAGACCTGAATAGACATTTTACCAAAGAAGACAAACAGCCAACAGATACATGAAAAGATGCTCAACATCATTATCAGGGAAATGCAAATCAAAACCACAATGAGATATCATTCATATCAGTCAGAATAGCTAGTATCAAAAAAGACCAGGAGTAACAAGTATTGGTGAGAAGGTGGAGAAAAAAGAACATTTGTGCTCTTTTGCTGAGAATGTAAATTGGTGCAAATACTGAAAAACAGTATGGAGGGTTCTCAAAAATTAAGAATAAAAATGCCATGTACTCTGGTAATTCTAATACTGGGTATTTACTCATAATAAAGGAAAACTAATTCAAAAAGAGATTTGCACCCCAAATTGTAGCATTATTTACAATAGCCAAGATATGGAATCAACCCAAAATGTCTATTAATAGATGAATGGATAAATAAGATCTGGTGTGTGTGTTTATATATATCCACATGCAAAGGAATGAAATTAGACCCTTATCTCACATTACACACAAAAATCAACTCAAAATGGATTAAATTCTTAAATACAAGACTTAAAACTGTAAAACTTGAGGAAAACATAATGGGAAAGCTTTGTGACATGGGACTTGACAATGATTTTTAGATATAATACAAAAGCACAGGCAACAAGTCAAAAAATAAGTAAGTGGGACTGTATCAAACTGAAAAGCTTCAACTGAAAAGAAACAATCAACAGAGTTGAAAGCAGTATGTGAAATGGGAAATATATTTGCAAACCATATATATGATAAGAGGTTAATATCCAAAATATATAAGAAACTCCTACAAATCAATAGCTTAAAAAAAAGTAACCCAATTTAAAAATGGGCAAAGCACTCGGATAGACTTCTCCTAAAGACATACAAATAGCCAATAGGGACATGAAAAGATACTCAACACTACTAATCATCAGGGAAATGCAAATCAAAACCACAGTGAGATATTCTCTCACACTTGTCAGAATGGTTACCATCAAAGAGACAAGAAATAAATATGTGTGAAGAGTAGGGAAAAGGGAGCCCTTGTGTACTGTTGGTGGAAATGTAAATTGGTGCAGTCACTATGGAAAATAGTATGGAGGTTCCTCAAAAAATTAAAAATAGGACTACAATGTGATTCAGCAATTTCACTTCAGTATATATATATCCAAAAGAATTAAAAACAGGACTTCAAAAAGATATTGACATTCCCACATTGATTGCAGCATTATTCACAATAGTCAAGAAGTAGAAACAACATGAATGCTCATTGATACATAAAGAAAATGTAATATAAACATACAATTAATTGGGTTCTTTCCATTACTTCATTTAATCATTATTATTTAGCTTTTAAAAAAGGAGGAAATTTCCTCATATGCTACAACATTGATGAATCTTGAGGACATTATTTTAAGCAAAAGAATTCAGTTATAGAATGACAAATACTGCATGATTCCATTTATATGAGATATCTAGAGTAGTCATACTTGTAAATCAGAGTGGAATGTGGTTTGCCAGGTACTGGGAGGAAAGAGAAATGGGGAGTTGCTATGCAATGGACTTAAAGTTTCAGTTCCGCAGGATGAGAAAGTTCTAGGGATGTGTTGTACAATGCAGTGAACACTGTGCTACACACTTACAAAAGTGTTGATGGGATAGATTTCAGGTTATATTATTAATACAATAAAAAATATTGCTATACTTGAATCTTGTTGGGTTTTTTCATAGTTTTAATATGTATGCAGTGCTCTATAGGAATGTTTTATGAATGTTTGAAAACACATTTATTATTTAGAAAAATCTTACTACCTAATAAAACCTATTAATTATATTATTTGAACATGTAAGCCACAATTCTGGCAACTGTATCTTCCACGGATTGACAATGACTTGTGAAGTTCTACAATTATACTTCTGTCAATTTCTCCTAAAATTTTCAAAAAACTTTTCTTTTTATGTCTTTATATATCTATTCAATTTAATGCTTTTTCACTTCGCCTTCTCTTTTGTTTCATAGTTATACTGTACCATCTTCTTTCCTCCTCCTATCCTTCCTTTCTATTTTTCAGTCTTTTGATAAATGTATTTTTTCTTCAATAATGTGGCAAGTACACATTCTGTTCTAAATTCTACCTCTGGCTGCTTATAGTTTATCAAATACATAATTCCTATTTCTTCATTAATATCAAGAATTAAGCAGAGATGATATTGCTGATGTGCTAAGGAATTTATCATCATTCTTTTTCTCCTCCCTAGTGAGATCTTTGAAGGCCACAGAATATAGAAGTATTGTGCGTGTGTCCATATAAATATTGTAAATGCATTTGCAGCAGTTGTACTAATTAGTTTTAATGCAACTTTCCATTCTTGATCTCTTGATTTTGAGTATCTCATAGTAAGCAAGAACATCTTTAAGTATTTTTTTTCTAGAGAGATTTGTAAGTGGCATAATTTGAGAATGTCATTCTGCCTCATTGTTTTCAGGTGTTTAACATTGTAAGAAAAGTTGGAAGTTATGATTATTGTTCTGAGTCAGAAGCTGTGATATTTGTAGGGTTTTTTTCATTATCTTATAATTAGTTTTAATAACCTGCATATAGCCTGGTGTCTACCTTTTTATTAAACACAACTAGAATATAGTGAGCTCTTTCAATTTACACACCACAGGTTTTCTTTTATACTTCAGGAAAATTCTCTTAAAACACATCTTTGACTATTGTGTTTAATGATGGTGATGGTATTAAGTTATTCATTGGGTGTTTAAACTGCTGATATTAAACAAATGCCATGCATTATCTAATTTAATCCTAGCAATAGCTAGTGTTATCCTCATGTTAAAGATAAGCAAACTGAAGCTCAGGGATGTTCATCAACTTTCCCAAGCCCTCACAATTAGTAAATAGGAGGAAATTTGAGCCCCAAATACCTCATTCTAAATTCTACACCCTCAGCCACTAATCCACACTGCCTCCTCAAGGGTTTTAAGTTTCAAATTTCTTTTCTTCAGGTCATTCACATGAATTAGCTTGCATCTCAGTGCTTTATCCTATATCTTTATTATATTCACTCTTTTTGTATTCTAGGAGAGCATTGTAAGTTGGACCAGGTCATCAAAGATTTAATTTTATGCAATGTCAACTTTGTTTTTTATTGCCTAATTTAAAAATTTTGAATTACATTTTAGGACTCATTAAAACCCTTTCTCCTTTTATTCACTATTATTTTTGTCTTTATTTCACTGTATTTACATTATGCTTTTGTCATCTGTGTCATGAGAGCCTTGTTGTCTTGCATCTATTTGAGAGCACTAAATAGATGCTTTTCTAAAATAGTCTGTTTTCTGCATGCCTTTTTATGAGTTTTCAACATATTCCTTTCTCAGGCATTGCTTTTTGTCATCTGCTCTTTCTTGGAGGGGAGGAAAGCTCTCTAGGTCTCATGTTTGTCTGTAGACATGGGAAATAGGTTTCCTAAAACCCTCCCTGTCTAGCAGTTGTTGGAAAATTCCACCTCTCAGATTTAGGTCCAACGGGTAAAGTGATTATATATATTATATATTATATAATCAAAGTGATATATATATATATATATAATATATATCATTATATATACATTATATAATCAAAGTGATATATATATATAATATATATCATTATATATACATTATATAATCAAAGTGATATATATATATATAATATATATCATTATATATACATTATATAATCAAAGTGATATATATATATAATATATATCATTATATATACATTATATAATCAAA
>NW_026057585.1:23617629-23792463 GCF_023721935.1 Panthera uncia | reverse complement strand
TATATATATATATATATATATATATAGTCCCCACATTCAGTTTCTAGCAACTTTGTCATCCAGGATGGGTCTGGTTGGCCAAGATGGATATTTTTCTGTAGTCAGGCTCTCTGCCCATGCTTGTGATTCAAAGTAATCCATAGTAATTCTTAGCACAAGTTTAGAATGAGGAAGACTGCTTTCTACCAGCATGTACTTCTCCCATCCCACTTCATGTCCCCTCACTGTAAATAAGTATTTTTTTTCAGGCACTTATGCATCCTAAGATGCTGTATACAATTCAGTGTACTCATCTCTTTCTGGTGATATTTATTGCCTTTTGCAGTTTCTGAATATGGAGACAGAGACGTGTAAGGAAGCAGGAAGAAAAGCATTATTTTGGTCAGTTGTTTTTGGGAAGATTGTGTATCCTACAACAAAGGGCAAGGTGTGTTCTACTTCTTCTTATAGTGGTTTTGGTCTTCTGTTTTACTCTTGGCTGGCCCACAGTATATATTTAAACTAAGAACATGTTTATTAATGCATAAATTTCAGTGATAGATTTAGTAGAAAAAATCCCCAGACTTTAATATATGTTCTCTTAGAAGTTTTGTTTAATTCTTCTGTTGCTAGTTTTTGACTCCTCCTCTCCCCTGGGATTTTTTAAAACATTTTTTTAAATGTTTATTTTTGAGATGGGGGGTGAGGGGCAGAGAGAGAGAGCGGGACAGAGGATACAAAACAGGCTCAGTGCTGACAGCAGGAAGCCTGATGTGGAGCTTGAACACATGAACAGTGAGATCATGACATGAGCTGAAATTGGATGTTTCACTGACTGAGCCAGGCATCCCCATCATGGGATATTTTAACTGCAGTTTGCAAGAATGCAATTTTCAACTGGGTTCCCTGGAATGAGCAGCCTGGGACTTATGATTCATCTGAAATGTGACTCCAGGGAGCAGAGTCTGAAGCAAGGAAGCAGAGAATGCCATTTTGATGATGTGGTATGGAGTTAGTCTCCACTCTGGGGAACTCGTTGATCAATCTTGTCAGACATCTGAGAAACAACTTGAAATGTGTCTCAGTACCTAATGTTAGTGATAGTATCCATTAGTTCCTGTCTCTCTTTACGCAAAGGTTTCACCCATGGGCGGATTGACCCACAAATTGTACATGTGTCTGTACTAAACAAGTTCTTACAATTGACCCAGGAACCCCAGAGTAGGAGGCCAGGACATGCAGCACAGGCCTGAAGCCAGGTGCTATTGAAATGTTTCTCCTTAAAGCTGATTGGGGTCCATGTAGAGCCAATTCCTGAGACATTGATGGAGAAATGTACAAATGAGGCTGAGAGGTTCTGGAGTGTTGGGTAAGAGGGTCCTACCAGGGACATACTAGGCTCTTAGTAAATATATGAAGAAGCTTCACATGCAATAATCTAAATAGAATATAATTGTTTTCAACTACACGTAGCATTACTCTAAATTCTAATAAAATTGTAATAGCTAACATTACTCAGAAGTTTACTAATGTTCTAAGATTTTTCATTTCCAGATATTGTGAGAATTAGAGAATCAACATCACATCTCTTAACTCCCCTGGTGTGAGCCCGTATACCTCACGCCTCCAACGACTGACTAGAGGCCCCCATCTTATTTTCAATGTGAAATACATTTTGTCTTCATGAAATCTATTAAATGAATAGAGATGACCCAGAAACTCTATTCAAGGACATTTAAATGTAACTTAAGCAAAAGTCTGGCAGGTAGGAAGTGAGGACACTGGGCTCTTGGGAAAGAGAAGCAGAAAGACTGAAGATCCCTGGAGGCCCCCTTCAAATGTCTATACCACCCTGTTGCCTGCATTTTCACAACAATAAATTAATCCCAACGATAAGAGAGCTGTTTTACATCTGGTTTTCAGAGATATGTGAGGAGACAGATAGGTTAGTGACAATGAAATATTGAAATATATTTGTGTACTGTTTGCTGCTTAACCATCAACATTCAGCTATTTCTCATTGGCTCTGATACTTGAAAGTGTCAATATGTCCCAGATATAATTTTATGGCTGTCACTATTGTGTGAAGTAGACCAAAGGATTGGTAAGATTCTACACTATTGTAAACCCATACTCATATATGTGTTATAAAAGTGATTTAAAAAATTTTTCATATTGAATTTATTTTAGATTTATAAAAAAACTTGCAGAGATAGTACAGAGAGTACCTGTATATCCCTTGCCTCTCTTCCCTTAATGTTAATACCTCAAGTAACCATTGTCCAATTATCAAAGGCAGGAAACTGTCATGGTTTAATACTAGTACCTAAACTCCATACCGTATTTTATACTATATACTGTATTTTAACTTCACCCAATTTTCCCAATAATATCATTATTCTGTTCAAGGATCCTACATTGTACTTCGTTGCACTGTTTCCTTAGTCCCCACCAGTCTGTGGCAGTTCCTCAGTCTTTCTTCCATGACTTTGACACTTTTAAAGAGTACTGATCCGTTATTTTGTACAATGTCTCTCAGTATGTGTTCATCTGATGTTTTCTCATCTCTGGAATAAATTTATGCCTTTTGACAATACCAAAGAAGTGATATTGTATCCTTTTGAATGCATAAAGGTGACCTGTAATCATCCCTATGTCTAGCTACAATTTATAAAGTTGAGTTCTTATTTACGGAAGTATTCAAACTGGGAATAGACGGTCAATGCTCAGAGATGTTGAATGTAGGATTCTTGGCTTTGGATGTGAAATTGAGGTAGATGACTTCTAAGATCCTTATTTATCATATTCTCTGATTCCACTTCATCTAGCTGGCCAGTAAATATTTATTAAGAACCTACTATGTGCCAGGCATTGGAATATAGAAAAATACTTGTAATTCAAAAAATAATTCAATATTCTAGGAATCTACCTAAATGGATACATATATAGCAAAATAAGCCTATTAATAGAGGGATGACTAAATTTCATGGGAAACTCAGAAGAGTTTGGGATTAAGAAAATAAAGATGAGAAATTATAATGTGTTTTTTTCCATACCACCAAATAATCCTCCTATACCAGCTAGGTGTCTTATAATTCATCTCAATTCTGATATTAACTGGAGTTAGTGCCACAGAATAGGGATTCAGTCCTACTCCTCCTTCAGATGCCAGCTGCAATTCCAGGTTGTTATCTGTGCTTCTGATTTACCAACTGGCTATGGATAGGTTCCCAGGATCCCCTTCTTCAGTTTAATTTGCTAGAGCAGCTCACAGACTCAAACATTTGCTTATGTTTACAAGCTTATTGTAAGAAGATGTAACTTAGCAGCACCTGGGTGAAAGAGATGGATAGGACAAAGTATGTGGGAAGGAAGCACTACTCTCCCCAAACCTCCACATGCTCACCAACATAGAAGCTCTATGAACCCTGTCCTTTGGGGGCTTTTTAATGGAGGCTCATTCCATAGGCATGAATGATTAAATCTTTGGCCATTGGTGACCGAACTGAATCCCCAGCCATGCTCTGCTCTCAGGAAGTCAGGGGTAAGACTGAAAGTCCCAACCCTCTAATCACATGGTTGGTTCCTCTGGCAACCAGCCCCCTTCCCTAGGTTACCTAGAAGCTTTCCAAAAGTCACTTTATCAATTTAACAAAAGACATGTTTACAGGTCTAATCCAGAAGATTCCAAGGGTTTTAGGAGCCTTGACTACGAATGGATTCAAAGATCAAATAATAAATTTCTTATTATAAATAACAGTATCACGGGAATATAAGGGGAGACAATTCTTCTTTCCCTAATTTCCATCTTTACCTATGCAGGAAGGAATGACCTCTCATACTTAAGGGCTCTTGAAGAAGTTGTGGGGACAGAGTTTCTTCCTTCTTCTCCACCTTAACTCTTGGTAAGAGTTAGCTCTTGGTGAGATTGATAAGAGCCTGACATTCACTAGGTCTCACTTTCTATTAGTGATTATTTATTATCAATTATTTATTATTGATTAGGCATTTATTAGGCATTGCTCTTTTTGTTCATATATGATCCACCTGATTTCCAGGACAGTTGTCTTTGGAAGCAACAGGTTTTGTTTTCAGTTTTCATAAGATCAGTCTCTCACTGGACAGAGTTCTGAGCAAGGATGAGGGAGTTCACTTCTCTATTTATTAGTGACTGGTGTGTATACTTAAGTGTGTTTTTGTAGGGGGTAGTTGTAAGAGACAATGCTGAATTTTCCAAATGAGTTTTACTACTAACAACTCGGATACTTTTGTTTTTATTTTGACTCAATTTGTCTAAAATATTTTGTTTTTAATCCAAAGGCAGAAAGGTAAGTACATAACACTACTAAACTCTAATGCCTTTGATTGACAGGACAGGCTTTACAGAAGTGGAGATATTTGAACTAGGTGTTGAAGGTAAGACAGGGAATGTCAAGGGTGGAAGACAGGTACACATTTGCACACAGAAGTGTTGGAGCATTTGGAAAAATGGCCAGTCACTGCATCTCTGTTCTCTGCCTTGGGTTTGGAACAAATTGTCAAATAAGACAATGGAGTAGCAGATGGAGAACCAAATATCATTTTTACTACTGATATATGCCAAGTTGGAGAGTATAGCTTAGTGTATACTTGCTGAGTGTGAAATAATTTTCATCTAAAATGGAACTGGATAACATGAAATGGAAAATATCACACATGCACGGTCTGAAAACAGAACTTAACTGAAAGACTGATTTCTCATAAATGCCTGATATACAGAAGGCTGAGACTTATCTCCCGACCAATAAACATATGCCAAAATCCTCCTGATCCTCAAGCCAATGAACTTATTGCTTGGACTCTGGCTAGATATTCCCCTTTGTACTCCCTTCCCATAAATACAGCCCACCCCAAACCCTCAATGGACTTGCTTATATCTTACTATAGGTTGGATTTTCCAAATTGCAATTCCTCTGCTATTCCTGAATAAACTGGTAACTTGAACTTGCCTCCATTTACCTTTTTCATTAGGTTTACAAGAACAATCCCTAGAATTACCCTGATTTACCCCCATAGTAAGGGGCAGTGATGAACTGGGACAAGTATCCTGACCAGGGTGTATGCATGTCAACAGTGGTGTGTGTATGTGTGTGTGTGTGTGTGTGTACTGGGATGGTAGAAAGTAATAAAACATGAGGCTGGAAAGAAAAATTGGAATACATTTAGTACTTTGTTAAAGGGATGTAGTTTGTATCATATTAGATCATCATTCTAGTTACAGTATAAAAGATGTATTCACAGGAGTGATGAGAGAAGGCAGGCATCAAGATCAGCTCCCCATTTATTGAACTAATCTAGGAGTGAAATAATTAGCTTATAAACCAAGACAGTGGAAGTGAGGGTAGAGTAAACAAGATAGATTCAAGACAGGGATGCCTGGGTGTCTCAGTCAGCTAAGTGTCTGACTTCGGCTCAGATCATGATCTTGTGGTTCATGTGTTTGAGCCCCACATTAGGCTCTGTGCTGACAGCTCAGAGCCTGGAGCCTGCTTCAGATTCTGTGTCTGCCTCTCTCTCTCTCTCTCTCTCTCTCTCTCTCTCTCTCTGTCCCAACCCTCCTCACACTCTGTCTCTCCCTCTCAAAAATAAATAAACTTTTAAAAAAAAGATAGATTCAAGACAAATCAGTACAGTATAATAAACCACTTGGTGAACAGTTAGATGTAGAAATGAGGGAGAAGAAGACCTGAAAGTCAACCAAGTCTTTGGTTTGAGGGTCTGGAGTAGAGAATGAGGGCAGCAGCATCAGATACTTATAGAGAAAGGACATTGATGCTTTTTGAGCTCCTCATGTGTGCCAGAATGTTTTGGGCACTTTCTATACTGGTGGGGTTTAGTAAGCCAAGAAATAGCATTCTTATTTCTCTTCCAAATTTGGATAATTGTAGATATTTACCACAGGCTGGGAACAGATGAAGAAGAACCCTTTCTAAAGGCAGAGGTTCTAAAAGACAACCTAGAAGTCACAGACCTGAGTAGCTTCAAGTCCTTCCGAATTCACCAGAGTGGTTCTTCTCCTGTTTTGGAGAAGGCATAAGTGAAAGGTGGAGAAATGGAGGAAGTGGGCCTCATTTTTATTTTTCTTTCTAGGAAGAGACACTGGAATTACACACATATATGGAAATGAGAGTAGAAAGTAAACATTAGCAATGGTACTTTAAAATAGGTATTTTTATCTCCATTTTATAGAAAACAAACCTGAGGCACAGAGAAGTTAAATAACTCGATAAATTTACACAGCTATTGAGTGGTAGGGGTGAGATTTAAATCTAGGTTTGCTTGAATTAAAATACTGCATCTTTTGGTACTTTCATATCATGTTTCTTAGGGGCTGAGTTAGGAAATGTTGAATTTTTGATGCTGACAAAGACATCCAGGTGGAGAGGTACAGTGGAAACACATATCTGGGGTCCAAAAAGGATCTTGGGCTGGAGTTACAAATTTAACAGGCAGAAGAAAATATATGGAAGTTGAGACTTTTGAATAAGATAAAATTACATCAAAAGCATTATTTAGTAAGGAGGAATCTGTGAAGGAGAACATTACGGAAAAGAGAATGCTTAAAATAATCAACAGTATTAGGAGTTGGTGGCAATGCACATGCACACACACCATATACATACATACACACTGAAATTTTACTTGAATATTTTTCCTTAAAATCTATGACATATTTTCAAGGAAAGATATTTTTTTTTCATAATTATGTTGATCAGCCTTCTAGCATAGGAGATAATTGTGTTCTGTGATTGCTATACCCTCTCTGCTTAACAGCAGTATTGATCTTGGAATTGGAATGATAAACTCAGAAGACACCATAGGTTTCACCTAGCATTGTTTAGGTTTAGGAAAGGCTACCGGATATAATAACAGCAGAGATGAATCAGGAGGATAAAGGTCCCATGACTCCCAGGAACAGCTTCTGAGGTTCTGCTCATTCTGCATTTGGAATGAGTAGGTGTAAACAATTTCAGCTTGGGGAAGCCATTGGTTCTGAGTCTTTCTAGCTTTTATGACTAACTAGTTACTTAGACTCCTCAGACTTATAATTCTGGTATATAGAAGCATACTCCTAAAATTTCTTCCACTAGTGTTATAGGAGGACTTGCAGGATCATGTCCCCAAATGTGTCTGAGACTAGATAAAAGGCCACAGAACCATTTCACTCCAGTAATAAAGAGATAAAAACCAAGGGAAATCTATAAATACTTACTATAGCAACTATGTAACCTACTTATAAAATAATTGTTAGTGCATTCAAATGATCAATGATGAATTACAAGTGAACAACAACAAACCCCAAAACTTCAAGCTGATTTAAATAAATAGAAACAGTTGAATAAAAATCTAAAACCAGGATCTATCTTCTGATACATGTTGATCCAGAATCTTAGCATCTCTCATTTTTAAAAATGTTTAAATGTTTATTTGTTATTTTGAAAGAGAGACAGAGCATGAGCAGGGGAGGGGCAGAAAGATAGGGAGGCACAGAATCTGAAGCAGGCTCCAGGCTCTGAGCTGTCAGAACAGAGCCCAACATGGGGTTCAAACTCACAGACTCATGACCTGAGCCGAAGTCGGACACTTAACTGACTGAGCCACCGAGTGCCTCTAGGGTCTTAGGATCTCAGATGAGACATTAGTATTTTCTCTCTCTCTCTCTCTCTCTCTCTCTCTCTCTCTCTCTCACCATTTATTCACTCTACTTTCTGACTTACTGGCTTAATAATTAGACCTACCATGGTAGTCCCTGTAAACTCAATGCTCCCTTCCTCCCATGTTCATATCCAGTAAAGAATAGGTTGTGTCTTGTTTTCAAAATTCTCATTCTGCCTCATTGGCTTTGATTGGGGCACATTCTCATTCTTGAACCAATCACTGTGGTTCAAAGGAATTTGATGCTCTAGGTGGACACGCCTGTGGCTGTAGTTGGAGTCCTACCTGAAACACCATGACTAAAAAATGGAAACAGGGTGTTTTCCCAGGTAAATTTGAGCTAGCGTTATTGAAAAAAGGGTGAGTGGATGCTGGAAAAGCTATCTATATTTAGGATTCTTTATCTCTTTCAACTAATAGGAACCTAGCTCAAAATACCTTAAGGATAAAAGAACATTCACTGGCTCACATCCATGGGAAGTCCAGAGAGGTTAACTGACTTCGTTCGAGCCAGTGGCCAGGAGCCTAAATGATGTTGGCATGACTCTCTTGCATTCTCTTTCTATTTGGTGTTATTTTAGTAATCAGACCTTTGCACAAGGTGGGCAAAGTGGCAACTGGAAGTTTCATACTTGCTGTGAAGCTGGAAACACTGACTACTTCAGCATATCTAGTGGATAACATTTGTTTCTCCTGTTAGCTCCAGATCATTTGGAACAGAATTTCTGGTCTTGATTCAGGTTCCTATCCCTATGTTAATGATTAGACTCCAAGGCTCATGAGTACTTTGGCAAGGTTTAGACCCCTGTTGACCAGGTGAGGGCAGGTCACTGGGATTAATAACCCCAAGTGGGATTAGAAAACATTAATTCACAAAGGAAAGTGGGTATATACCAGAAGAAGCAGACAAAAGCATAGACCTTGCAGTCTACTATGGCTAGTTAGTGGCCTCTAAGGGATTTTAATATTGTACCCATATTAATATTGTTCATATACTGCGTCACCCCTCTAAAAGAAAATCACCATGCAGAAACGTTTTAAAAATGAAAAAGAGAAAGATCACATATGATTTCCTCTTTAGCAGGACATAAAACCTCAAATCTACTCATTGAAATTCATAGTCTTGTAACCAGATTTGGAATAAGTTCAGGAAGGGATCATGAGATTCCTTGTAATAGACCTGCTATTTTCCTCTGCAGAGTTACATTCATCAAATCAGAGGAAATAAACCTACTGCAATCACTGAAAGGAGTTTAATGGTGAGTTTTGTTTGGTTATTGCTAATATTATTTATTAAGTTAACTATCAGAATAACAATAAAGATCTCTCCTTTGCACTTTGACAGTGACTTTGGCAAAATTCTTATAGTTGTAATTCTCTTACATGTAAATCCTTTGGAGATTAGCTTTCAGAAGGGGAGATCAATTGGTGGGTTTCTTCTAAATTTATACAACTTTATGATTAGGCCCCAAAGTAAGTGAGGTGTCTTTAGTGAGGTAGATTAGAGGTAATTCGCTTTATTTGTTCACTGTGTACTACACATTTCTCTATGTGTGAGCAAAGCTTTCTTCACTTTTATCTCTAGAAATGAGTCCACCCAAGCTGATTAACTCACACCAAGGGTTTAAATGGAATGGAATAAGATGGCTTATTTAAATCACACGCTTTTTGAGGATCATTAGAACTCTGTGTCCTATGAATAAGGACGATTAAAATTCAGCAGAGTTTTGTGTATTCTTAATATGCATTTAGTTTACACCACAACATCTTTTTTAACATACCATTATGCGGTATGCTGTGACTGCTATTCCTAATGGCACACACTCGGTAATATGCATGATGATACAGAATAAGTTTAAGTGTCTTTACATTATTCTTAATATAATAATGGTTCCTAGGGCTGTATGCAGCTGTGAGTGCATATTAACAGGGGTAGCCCACTGTGAATTATGAATCTATAACACAAAATTTTCAGAAAAAGTACTTACTATGTATGTAAAATAGCTGCCTTTTAAAGCCTGAAACTTGGGCTGGTTAAAATTGCTCCTAGTAATATTTTTAAAAGAAAATATTCCAGAGGTAATAAGTGAACTGAATGGATTTATGAGTGATTGCTGTAAAGTCTTCTTTTTAAGGTAATAACTCACAAAACTGCAAAAAGAATAGAAAAGTATCTTTTTATGCATGTGTAATATGAAATCAATTCAAATGAATTTCAGTGACAAATGTCCTTGATGTTTTTGCCAGCTTAATGGATCTCACTATTTATCTTTTATTCTTGTTGATTGAATGATATGGAGACATAGAGGATCCTATTTCTTTGTTAATATGAACTAAATGTCTATAGAGGTAGACATTTTAAAGAATTTTTAAATTGCCATTTTGACCTTATTTTGGTAATATCCCCATAGCAACTCCTCCCTAAATCCCTCTCATCTTTATGAACTAGTCCAAAAGCTAGCCTCATACATGGAACTCTGAACTATCCACTACACTCTTCCAGCCTCATCTTCCTTTTACCTCCCACCCCCTCAGACAGTATACATCAGCATTTTGCAAACATTCATTATTTCTTTGCTTCATACACACTCTTGCTTCATCCTAGAATGTTTGCATTGCCCCTCTGGATACTTTTCAGTTTCAAGGGATAGATAAACCTCATTATCTCTGTAACATAGCCCTTGACCCTTGTGTTGTACGTTTTTGCCCAGCCCCTCCAATGATACACTTAGTTATGTCCTCTACAGTGCTATTGCTGAACTTGTGTAGACTGACTTCCATTAGTATACTCACTGGGCAACATGACAGAATAGGCAAAATATTACTGATCTCATAGGATTGACATAAGCCTGAAAATATATCTAACTCACAGCATCTAGGACACAGTATATACAGTATATATCAGCTATATTCTCATTGTTTAATAAACTGAATTTTAATTGTTTTTAACTAGGGGTCTGTCTTACTAACCTATACACTCTATGAGGGCAGCAATTATGTCTTATTCTCAGGACCAAGAAAATATTAAGCATAAATGAAGTGACTAATGAATGCATGTTGTAAAATGGGTCGGATATTTCATTAAAGCACTCATGAATTGTAAGATTATTTTACATGTGAATTATTGTTATGGTATTTCATTAATTCTAAGATTCACATTCTTTGCACAATTTAGCACCTCTGAAATTGGGAAGGGTTTTCATAGTTGATTGGCAGTCTTCATTCTTTCTTAATAGAACAAAATAATGAGGCGTCTTACATTCGATGATGTTTTACATTCAAAGAAATATAGCATTAGTACTTCTAGCCAGAGTTAGTAAAATCAGTTAAAAAAATATCTAATATGTATGTTGGTTAGGGTAGGCTGAGGGCCATAATAAATAACCACAAAACTCAGTTCTTATCAAAGTTTAGTCTTTACTCATATTCCAGTCTAATGTGGGTCAGAGAAGGGATGAGAGAAGCCTGTTGTCTCGTCTTTCAAGGGCCTAAGCTTGTTTCATTTGGTGGCTTCCACATCCACTGGGTTAGTACCTTTGCTGACTTTCTAAATGAAGGGAAGAGTGAGAGCACAGAGGACCTGCTTGAGGCTTAGAAAGCTGTTCTAGAAGTGGTATACATCACTTGCATTCACATTCTACCAACAAAACTCAGTCACAATGCCCAATGTAACTATAATGAAAACGAGAACATAGTTTAAATATATGCTAGGAGGGAGGAAAAATGAGGTTTGATAGGCACATAAAAATCTCTGTCATCTATCTAATGTTGCACAAGGCAATGTTGAAAGCACACACACAAGTTTTCACAACTCCTATGTACAAGGAGGTTGCAATTCAACTTTTGTTTATTTAGCCAATAAATGTTTATTGAATATTTACTACAAACCACACCATATGTTAAACAGTGTGAGGCACACAGGATCAATGAGATTTGGATCCTTATGTTGAGGACTTTATTATTTAAGAGAGGAGATAAAATAGACCCAAAAATAGCTGTAACATAAAGAATGCAAAGTACCAGAAAATAGGGGATTGTATTTAGAAAGGCTTTGTGAGACAGAATAATCAAAGAAGGGTTTTAGAAGACTAAAACAAGGAAGACTTTGGGCATGGATATGGGCAGAAAGGATTCCAGGAAGAGGGACAGACAAACTCAAACTGTGGAAGAGGAATAGGGTACAGGCTTGATGTGAGTGCTCCAGAAATTAGCCTGGAACACATATATGGTCCTAAAGACCAGAAGAAAATCCTACTGAATAGAAACAGCTAGAAAGGGGTTTTAGCAATTTTGTTAGGTAATCCTCAGGGAGGAGAGAGTGCAAAGAGAAATGCACAGTGGCAAAGTCTCCGTATTGCCTTTGGCTTTATCATTTCAGTAGCTGTATGAGCACATCTTCCCTTCTGTCTCCCCACCTCCCAAGCTAAATAATATGTGGTAGGTCATGTTCCATGGGTGAGCTGCAAAGTGCTCAAAGTCCTTTCTGTCTGGATGTCCTCAGTGCAGAAAGGGTTATTCCTAATAATCCTGTGGCTTTGGTACCCAGTGCCATATCCTTACAACCACCTCTGATTTCAGTCACAGTCAGCATAGATGGTTTCATGGGACCTCGGACCCTCCTTACTCTGGCAGCTTCCCTCCCATCTCAATGGCACTGTGCAGAGCCTGTCAGTCTTGAAGTGGGGGAGTAACTAGTACCTTTGAGGGCAACCTCAACTCAATGAGGGAGGGTATTTAGTGAATAAATGCTTATATTTCTACTCAGATGTTTAAAAAACCTTTGAAAAAATCACAAATTTTACTTGTTGATTGCTAGCAAAGGGAGAGTGATATTGAAAGTGTTCCAAGAATTAAGGAAATATCCTCCGGGATCATGGGTTAAGAAACTTGTTTTCATAGAACTTGTATCCTTCTGGAGCTTTGGAAAGGTCACATATCTTCTAGAGAGTGTCACATTTCATTTTTCATTAGGTTAGTGTTCTTTAATAAATTCTGTCTCTGTAAGTCTCCTTTTAAATATAAGAGATATCCCCTCTTTGTCTATTATAAAAGCTTATCAACACCTTAGTAACCTTTATAGGTTTATTTCTATTTAAACCACTTAATCTGATTTACATTAGTCATTAGAAAAGAAGCAATATTTTCTTGCAATGGACACTCTTTGAAATTGATATGGTTTATTTTTTAAATGATTATTTATTTATTTTGAGAGAGAGAAAGGGAGAGAGATAGGGACACACACACAGAGAGAGAGAGAGAGAGAGAGGGAGAGGGGCAGAGAGAGAGGGAGACAGAGATCTCACCAATTGTGAGATCAGGACCTGAGCCAAAATCAAGAGTCAGACACTTAACTGCTGAGCCACCCAGGCACCCCTGAAATTGATATGGTTCAAATATTTCCACACAGACGTCTCTGAGCAGGGACTTACTGTTTTCCTTAGTTGCCAACAGACTGAAAAGATACCAATAAAAACAAAAGAAAACACAGGCTTCCCTGCCTCTAAGTCACCTTAAAATCTCATAACTCTGAGTGGCTAAAATAAGAAAATATGGTAGGGAGACCATGTAGGGTTTTTTTATAGAAGTTAACTACATAAAAAAATTCCTTAGATGTATTCACCTCTATATTGACTTCTGCTTAGAGGTGTCCTCATAGCTTTCATGCTGGGTGATAGAATTCAGTTCATAACATCTTTATAGTTCTAGAATTCTTTCAAATGCCACATTTGAAATGGATAACAGGAACAGAATGACAGCAAGAATGCCAACAAGTGATAAACATTCAATAGATGTTCTATCTACTCTGAAGTATAATATATACTTTATATGTAATTCATTTATTCTTCAAATCAACCCAATGAGATAGGTGCTATTATTCTAATTTTGCAAATGCAAAATTAAAACTCAGAAAGGTTAAGAAATTTTCCTCAAAGTTACACACTATTAAATGCATACCCCATTCAAGGCAGCCTTATTTGACTTAGACCATATTGATCTCACTTGGTTGAAATGAAGTGGGTACTTTCTCTCCCTCCTTATTTATCCTTCCTTCTGTCTATCAACTCATAGTATTTCACTTATTCTTTGTGAAGACTCATATTGAATACCTTTTATGTACTAGATTCTGGCTTACAGGCTTTCATAGGGTCATAAAATGCAGCTATTGGATAAGCCACAGAGTTTCAATGAAACTAAAAAGTTATCTAAGTAGTTCAGCTTTCCTCCAGATATAAGAGGGGGAAAAGCTGTAACATTTCAAACAGTTTTAGTCCCACTTGAAAACTTTCTGGGATCAGGAATTTACATTTTTTCAAAGCAACCCATTCTTCAAATCTTCAGCTTTAATCCTTTTTTTAAGTGTCTGTTGTAACTAGACTTTATCAGGTCTGCTCTGCTAGAGTTGCTTCCAGGGGGAAAGCCAACTTTTCTCTAAAGAGTTGATTTGGCTCCTGCCCAAGTGGATAGAATGGGTTGGGAAAGGTCAATTCTGGTTGCCTTGATCAATTTCCAAATACAGACAGTTTGTGCCTCCTTTTTCAAATTGAGAACTGTTATTTAAAAATTCTAATCTTCTAATAGATTTCCCAAATCAGTTGGAAAGATATTTCTCCCTCCCTCTCTCTTTCTTTTCCTTACCTCCTCCCTCCTTTTCTCTTAATTATTATCAGAAACCAACATAAATTTCCTATCCAACTTTTGCCTCTCTATTTTATCTACTGTTCCTTTTAGAGATTTTTTATCTGACAATTCCTTTGTTAGTTGCTCTTAGAGCCCATACTTCAGCACCACCTCCACTAAAGAGAACTCTGTGCATTCTGATTTATTCAAATCCAATCAGCAAGAGTTAATGAATTCCTAAGGGCAGGAGATCAATCATGTTCTATTTATATTTAATTAATTTCATGTTGCCTCACTTATCTCTTATAACTACTTGAAAGCATATTTGTGATACATTCATATCTCAGAATTTTGTGTGTATTTTACTACACTAAATCATAAAATCTTAGTTTCCTCAGGACTTTTAGTATATCCACAGGAAGATTTTTATTAGCAAAACAAGTTTCTTCACAGATTTTGTTCCTCACACATTTCCTCATTTCCTTAAGGTAGACTTGATCCCATACTCTTTTTTCTTCCCAAATGAAACCCAATTGTAATAGTCTATCACATGTTTATAGTTTAAAATTTTTTTAATTTTCTCTTTTTTTGAGAGAGAGAGACAGAGAGACAGTGTGAGCAGGGGAGGGGCAGAGAGAGAGAGAGAGAGAGATAGAATCTAAAGCAGGCCCTAGGCTCTGCGCTGTCAGCACGGAGCCTGATGTGGGGGGCTCAACCTTGGAAACCGTGAGATCATGACCTGAGCCCAAGTTGGACGCTTAACCGACTGAGCCACACAGGTGCCCCTATTGTTTATAGTTTATCACCTGTTTGCCTCTTTTTTTGGTCTTCTTTCTGTCTGTGCTCCTTTGTGTCCCTGTGCTTGCCAGTATACGTGGTGCACACAGTAGATGCTGCAGAAACATGTTGTACTGTTTGAAAGAATGGATGAATGAGTGAATTTAAGAAGCTGTGACACTAGAGAAATACAGTAAGTGTAAGACATATCAGAGGGAGACTGGCTAGCTGCACATGAAGCAAAGGTATGTGGCAGATGAAAGATGTTAGAGCACAATGCAATTACATGTTGAATAAAAGGAAAGCATGATATAATGTATCCAACTGGACATAAGATTTTGGTATGGAGGAAAAAAGGAGATGGTTGGAGGAAGAAAAAGAGTTTGGCAGGGAAGTAGGTATGCACTTATAGAGAGGGAAGTTTGGGAAACCAGAAATAGGGCAGGTTAGACCCATAACTTTCAGAAGCTGGTATAAAATGAACATAAGTTCTTCTATGGAAGACACTCAGACCTCCCTTTGGTGGCTAGGTCAGTTACTAATTTTTCTCCTCAACAAAGTAGGGAAACCATCTAGTGTGGGGTCAGTAGACTTTTTCCATAAAGAACTATATAGTCATTATTTTCAGCTTTGCAGGCCATACAGTCTCTGTAGAAAATTCTCAACTCTGCTGCTGTGAAAACAGCCATAGACTATATGTAAATGACACAATTAAACTTTATATACAAAATCAGACATTGGGCTCCCTTTGACCAGCAAGCATGATTTTGACTCCTGATCTAGGGTATCCAGTTCATAGTCTGTGCCTTCTTTGTCCTCCCTCTATCATGCTTTCATGGTTTATCCAATAAATTGGTCTAATGTGACATTAAGGGCTTCCCTCCCTGAATGAACAAACAACAGCTTTATTTGCTTACTAACTAAAATTCCTTAAAAGAATACAAAATCTTTGATCTTCCATTAGCTACAAACTGTTCACTATTCAAGTTAACATAATGTCTGAATGCACTCATTAAAATATGCCTCATCAATTGGTCAAAAGGTTCAAATTACTGATCCTAAACCTATTCCAGTTTTCCAAGGGGAAGAGACAAAGAGAAGATAATAGCTTAGAATATCTGAGCTGGGGAATAGTGGACATGGAAGTGGTAGGTGAAGAAAAGTGGCATAAAAACAAATTGGATGAAAAGAAAATGAATTTTTCTATCTTTATCATTCAAATTAAAGTTGGCCTACTTTGTCTTAAGCTAGACATTGACAAATTATGATTCAGTGGGAGATATTTTTGGTAGCAATGACTCTTTTTTTTTTTTTTTAATTTTTTTTTTTTCCCAATGTTTTTTATTTATTTTTGGGACAGAGAGAGACAGAGCATGAACGGGGGAGGGGCAGAGAGAGAGGGAGACACAGAATCGGAAACAGGCTCCAGGCTCCGAGCCATCAGCCCAGAGCCTGACGCGGGGCTCGAACTCACAGACCGCGAGATCGTGACCTGGCTGAAGTCGGACGCTTAACCGACTGCGCCACCCAGGCGCCCCTAGCAATGACTCTTAACACTCTATAGTTTGCAAGATTTCTGAAAAATATTTTGTGTAAACATGGTTGGCCACACACACAAAAAGGAATTAATTCTCTGAGGATTCTAATTGTGGTGCCACTCCCATTTCTTGGAATAAAAGTTCAGATTACTAGACAGGTAGTATGCTGACCAAAATTGGGTTGTAAGCTTTTATATTAAACTACCTCTCTGGGGATGTCTGGGTGGCTCAAATGGTTAAGAGTCTGACTTTGGCTCAGGTCATGATCTCACAGTTTGTGAGTTTAAGCTCCATGTCAGGTTCTGTGCTGACAGCTCAGAGCCTGGAGCCTGCTTCAGATTCTGTGTCTCCCTCTCTCTCTACCCCTCACCCGCTTATGCTCTGTCTCTCTCTCCCTCAAACATAAATAAACATTAAAAAATTAAAAAATAAAAACTATCTTCTACCAACTATAAAAATATAGCAATAATATCTATAAGTTATATTTATAGAGTAATTGTTGCACTGGAAAAAAAGATAAACATCTCTTATGAACCAACAACTGATAAGAAACAAACAGCAATGAGCTGGAGATTGACTATACCACAAGATGAAAACACAAAGAAATAACTAAGAGCTCAATCTCTTTGGGAAATGGGACCTAAGCTTTCCATATTCAAGTCAGGAGCTAAAGTAGGGAAAAAACTTAAAAATCCAAAATCATTGTTGGTGGTCATAACCTATAGTGTACTGCTGGGTAGCATGGCAGGAAGAAGCAGGAACAGCTGGATATAGTTCAAGTCATATACTGTCTTGGATACTTGATTGGTTGTAATTCTCAGAATGGTCATTCTGAACTGCCAAAACAAGACCTGTTTCTGACTGAGGACTTGGATAACTAAAGAGGCAACTATTAAAAAAGAAATGGAGCAGTGAGTAGAATAGAAAGGAAAATGGCACAATAAATACAAGAAAAATTTCATTTGATCTTGCAACTAAAATTTCATAAATGAAAACTAAATTCATAATATGTGACAAATTCAATAAGTGATAAAAATTTATTACCAAGAGTATAAACTTCTGAATGAGACATTAAAAGATATATGGTCAAAATTCTCAAAGTAATAGAGAAAAAAATACATCCATAAAGCAAGAACAAGATAACATGAACAAAAATAGATAAATATAAGTCAAGGAAAGAGATGATTTTTTTTTTTAATATAGAGATTTAGGAAATAAAACATGTAATAACTAAAATAAACTCAGCAGATTGAGCTCAGCCAAGAAGGAATTAGTGAACTTGAGAAAAGCTCTGAGACACAGAATTTGACACAGAATTCAGGACAGATAAAGAGATGGAATATGTAAAAGTTAAGAGACACAGAGGACATGAGAAGCTCAATCTTCTATCTAATATAGGAGCTCCAAAAGTAGAAAAGAAAAAGAATAGTAGAAAGGTAATATTTTAAGAGATTCTGGCTTAGTGTTTTTTTCTGAATTGAAGATAAAAATTCACCATAAAAGGCCCAGAAACTGAAACACAAGAATAAAAATAAATCCACAGTTACACAAAAATAAAAATAAAGAAAATTAAAAAAAAATTGGAAAGGAAAAAAGGACATATTACCTACAAAGTGGTGAAAATTAAGTTCATAGCAAACTTAGAAGCAATTATATCATAAGTTGACAGAAAGAGAAAATAAATTTTAACATGGAACTCTATTACTAGATAAACTATCATTCATAGTAAAGGTAAAATACCATTTTGAAGTTCTAGAATTGAGTTAGTTTATCCCATATATAATTGCTTAATGAAGAACCAATGGACTTGTGAACTTGCAAATCTCAGGAAAGATATATGAAATATAAAAGCAATCTAATTAACTATGGGCTCTAAAATTAATATTAATAATCACTATCTTAAAAATAGCAGAAATAACAATGCCCTAAACAAATAAAGGGGCAGTGTTTGGAGACTAAATCACACTGATATTGTAGGAGTAAGAGAGAGATACTGATAATTTCAGGCTTTGTTAGAAAAGTATAAAATTAAGTCAGATTTACACTTATTTACACATATTTACACTTAAGGAATAGAAATACAAGCTATAATATCTAAGTTAGGAGTGAGGGGGGCAGGAAAGAGAAAAATAAAGAGAGAGATAGACAGAAAGAGAGAGAGAATGCAAATAAATGTTGTCAATGAAACCACAGGCTACCAAAGGGGGAAAAAAAGGACAAAGGGACAAATATGGAAAAGAGAAAACACAAAAGAAGGTAACACAAATAAATATATATAACATCAGTAATCACAATAAGTTTAAGTAGACTAAATACGCCAATTAAACAGATAATCTAACTGCATATTAAAAATATGTGAAAAGCCATGGTTGAAAAGAACAACTAGAATATAAATGATCCACCTCTGGAACTCTGCCAAATGATAGGTTGCTGCTAGAATTCTCTCCAGGTCAGAAGAGCTGGTGAATGCTATAGTTTATGTTCCCCCTCCACCTTCATAGGGTAGCCAGGAGCACTGGATGCCCTAGCCAACCTACCACCTCAGTGAGCTCTGGGTCCCTAGGCTACACCAGCCTCAGCTATCCCACCTAGGCAAACAATGGGACACACCTGGTCCATGCTTAAGCTGTCTACTCAGCTGGTCTACAGTACATACTGTCTCACCAAGATGACACAGGCACAAAGCACCCCCCAGGCCTGTAACACTGGCTGCAGATGATTTGGCAGGTCATCTCTGGTGCAGAGTACTCTGAAACTTCCTGGTTCACAGCCATTTTGACTGCAGCAGCTCTCCCAGGAGTCCCCTGCATGGATTACCCTGAAACATACCAGCTTCTCCCCACTTCAGCTTCAGCTGTTCTGCCACAGTACCCTCTGTGTGAAAAGATCTGGGACTGCTCCTACTTATGATGACTTCAGCTCCACCAGCCCATCAGAGAGTCTCTGGCGTGGGACCCCCAGGCCATGCAAGTGACAGCTTCAGCCAGTCAGCCAAAGCCACCATGCACATAGAGTCAACACAAGGAACAACCATGCACAAAACCATTTCTTCAAATTTAGAAGTAGTTGTTCCATCTAATTTATAGGAACACAGAAAATCAAACAAAATGAGAGAGGAATAGGCTCCAAATGAAAGAACAAGACAAAACTTCAGGAAACAAAAGAGAACTAAATAATGGATATAAGCAATCAGTCCGATAAAGATTTCAAAGCAATGGTCATAAAAATGCTCACTGGAGTAGAGAGAAGGGTAGTAAGAACTTCAACAAAGAGATATAAAAGATAAAAAAAGAACCATTCAGAGTTAAATAATACAATAACTGAAATTAAAAATACACTAGAGGAAATGAACAGTAGATTAGAGGATGCGGACAAATGGATCAGCAATCGAGAAGACAGGATAACAATGGAAAGAAACTAAGCTGGACAGAAAAAAAAATTAATGAGGATAGGTGAAGGAAGCTTTTAAACTTCAAGCTAACAAACATTCATATTGTGAGTTCCTAGAAGAAGGAGAGAGAGAGAGAAAGGTGCAAAAAACTATTTGAAGAATTAATAACTGAAAAATTTCCTAATCTGGGGAAAGAAACAGACATCCAGTTTCAGGAAGCACTGAAAGATCCAAACAAGATGAACCCAAGGAGGTCCACATCACAACACATAATAATTAAAATGCCAAAGATTAAAAATGAAGAGAATTTTTAAAGCAGAAACAGAGAAGTAACTAGTTACAAGGGAAACCCCATAAGGCTAGCTGATTTTTTAGCAGAAACTGCAGACCACAAGGGAATGACATGATATATTCAGGTGCTGAAAGAGAAAAGCCTACAACCAAGAATGCTCTATGTGACAAGTTATTCAGAATTAAAAGAGAGATAAAAGTTCCCCAGACCAAAAAACAAAACAAAACAAAAAACAACAACAAAAAAACCAACTGTTAAAGGAGTTCAACAGCACTAAACTGGCATTATAAGAAATGTTGAAGAAACTTCTCATAGTGGAAAAGGCCATAATTAGAATATTAGGAAGGGGAAAAATTCATGAGTAAAAAAAACCTATATAGTAAAATTATTAGAAACATCACCTCTAAAGCTAGTGTGAAGGCTAGGAGACAAAAGTAGTAAATTCAATTATATCCAAAGCATTAGTTAAGAGGACTCACAAAATAAAAACATCTAAAACATGAAAACATACACAAAACATGGCAGGGGCAGTAAAAATGAAGTTCTTTTACAATGTGTTCAAACTTAAATGATCATCAACTGAACGTAAACTGCTCTACACTTATGATGTTATATATGAACCTCATGGTAGACACAACGTAAAAAACCTATAATAAATGTACAAAAATAAATAAATAAAAAGAAAGCCAAGAACAACACTAAAGAAAATCATCAATCACAAGGAAAGAGAGCAAGAGAAGAAGAAAGGAACAGAGAAGACCTACAAAAATCAATCAGGTAACAGTGAACAAAATGGCAGTAAGTCCACATTTATTATTAATTTAAATGTAAATGGTCTAAGTTCTCCAATCAAAAACAGAGTGACTGAATGGATAAAAAAAATGAGAACTATCTATATGATGCCTACAGAAGACTCGCTTCAGATTGAAAGACACATGCAGACTGAAAGTAAAGTGATGGAAAAAAAAAAAAAAAAAAAAAAAAAAAGAAAGTAAAGTGATGGAAAAAGATATTGCATGCAAATGGTAGTGAAAAAAAACAGGAAAGCAATACTTTACCAGACAAAATAGCTTTAAAACAGAGAATGTAACAGGAGACAAAAAAGGGCATTGCATAGTGATAAAGGGATCAATCCAACAAGAGAGAATAACAACTGCAAATATCTATGCACCCAGCATAGGAATACCTAAGCACATAAAGCAAATTTTAAAGACATAAAGGGAGAAATAGACAGTAATACATAAAAGTAGGGGACCTTCACATGGAAGTGGTAGGTGAAGAAAAGTGGCATAAAAAACTAATTGGATGAAAAAAATGAATTTTTCTATCTTTATCATTCGAATTAAAGTTGGCCTACTTTGTCTTAAGCTAGACATTGACAAATTATGATTCAGTGGGAGATATTTTTGGTAGCAATGACTCTTAACACTCTATAGTTTTAAAGTAATACATAAAAGTAGGGGACCTTAACACCTCACTTAAATCAATGGATAGATCATCCAAGCAGATAACCAATAAGGAAACAGCATCTTGGAATGACACATCACACCAGATGGACTTATACACACAACACTCCATCCTAAAACAGAATACAGATTATCTTCAAATGTACATAGAACATTCTCCAGAATATATCACATGTTAGTCCATAAAGCAAGTCTCAAAAATTTAGAGCACCTTTTCTGAGCATCATGCATCTTTTCTGAGCACAAGTGTTTAAAACTAGAAATCAATTTCAAGGCAAAAAACCTGGAGAATCACAAACACATGGACACTAAACAATACACTACTAAACAACCAATGGATCAATGAAGAAAAAAAGACACATGGAGACAATTGAAAATGAAAACACAATGGTCCAAAGTCTTTGGGATGCAACAAAAGCAGTTCTAAGAGAGAAGTTCTAAGAGGCAATACAGGCCTATCTCAAGAAACAAGAATAATTTCAAATAAACAACCAAACTGTACACCTAAAGGAACTAGAAAAAGAAGAACAAAATCCAAAGTTAGTAGAAGGAAGGAAATAATAAAATTTGAGCAGAAATAAATGGAGGCTTAAAAAATAATAGATAAGATCAATGAAACCAAGAGGTAGTTCTTTCACAAAATAAACAAAATGATACTTTTAGCCAGACTCATAAAAAAAGAGAGAGAAAGGACTCAAATAAATAAAATCAGAAGTTAAAGAAGAGAAGCAATAGACAACAACACAGAGATATAAAGGATGATAAGATACTACGATGAAAAATTATATGCTGGGGCTCCTGGCTGGCTCAGTCAGTAGAGCATTTGACTCTTGATCTCGGGGTCGTGACTTCAAGCCTCACATTAGTTGTAGAGATTATAAGAAAAGAAAGAAAAAAGAAAAGAAAAGGAAAAGAAATTATATGACAATTAGTTGGACAACTTAGAAGAAATAGATTCCTACATCTGAATCAGTAAGAAATAGAAAATATGAACAGACTGGATTTTAATAACAAAATTGAACTGGTAATCAAATCTCCCAACAAACAAAAGTCTAGGACACAGGTGAATCCTACATAACATTTAAAGAAGAGTTCAAGTGTTGGCGAGGATGTGGAGAAAAATAAACACTCGTGCAGTGTTCTTGGGAATGCAAAATGGTGCATCCACTGTGGAAAACAGTATAGAAGTTCCTCAAAAAATTAAAAATAGTATTATCTTCCGATCCAGTAATCACATTACTGGATATTTACACAAAAAATACAAGAACACTAATTCATAGGGATACATGTATCCCCATGTTTATAGCAGCACTATTTACAATAGCTAAACTATGGAAGCAGCCCAAGTGTCCATCGACAAATGAATGAATAAAGATGTAGTATATACATGCAATGGAATATTATTCAGCCATAAAGAAGGATTAAGTCTTGCTATTTGCAATGACATGGATGGAGCTAGAGAGTATTATGCTAAGTGAAATAAGTCAGTCAGAGAAAGACAAATACCATATGATTTCACTCATATGTGGAATTTAAGAAACAAAACAAATGAGCAAAGAAAAGGAGAAAGAGAGAGAGGGAGAAACCAAGAAACAGACTCTTAACTGTAGAGAACAAACTAAGCTGATGGTTACCAGAGGGAAGGTGGGTGGGAGGGATGGGTGAAATAGGTGATGGGGATTAAAGAGTACACTTCACATAATGAAAAAGAAAAGAAAAAAAATGAAAAAGCATATGTCAACAAATAGGACAACCTAGAAGAAATGGATAAATTTCTAGAAATATATAAACTCCCCAAACTGAATCAGGAAGAAATAGAAAATATGAACAGACTGATCACCAGCAATGAAATCAAATCAGCAATCAAAAACTCCCAACAAACAAAAGTTCAGGACCAGTCAGCTTCACATATAGAGTTTATCAAACATTTAAAGAAAACGTAACACCTATTATTCTCAAACTATTCCAAAAAAATAGAAGAGGAAAGAAAATTTACAAATTAATTATATGAGGCTAGTATTACCCTGATACCAAAACCAGATAAAGACATGACAAAAGAGAAAGAAAGTGAGAGAGGGAGAGAAATAGAGAAAACTATAGGTCAATACATCTGATAAACAAGATGCGAGAGAGAGAGAGAGAGAGAGAGAGAGAGAGAGAGAGAGCTATAGGTCATTATCTTTGATGAACAAGATGCAAAAATCCTCGACAAAATACTGATGAACTGAATCCAACAATACACTTAAAAAATCATTCACCATGATCAAGTGGGATTAATTCCCAGGATGCAAGGGTGGTTCAATATTTACAAGTCAATCAATTTGATATATCACATCAACAACAGAAAGGATGAAAACCATATGATAATTTCAATAGATGCAGAAAAAGCATTTGACGAAGTACAATATCCATTTATGTTAAAAAAAAACCTCAACAAAGTAGGTTTAGAAAGAACATACCTCAACTTTATAAAGGCTATATATGAAAACCCACAGCTAACATCATACTCAGTGAGGAAAAATTAAAAGGTTTTTCTCTAAGATCAGGAACATGTCCACTCCCACCACTTTTATGCAACTTAGTACTGGAAGTCCTAGGCATAACAATCAGAAGAATAAATAAAATGAAGGGTGAACTAAATGATGGAGATTAAGATACACTTATCATGATGAGCACTGAACAATGTATAGAATTTTTGAATCACTGTATTGTACACCTGAAACTAATATAACACTGTATGTTAACTATACTGGAATTAAAATTAAAAACTTAAAAAAAATTTTAGCAAGAATCTGAAGTGGTAAACAAGAAGTAAAACTTTTACTATTTGCAAAATTATATGATACTCTATGTGGAAAACCCTAAAGACTACTAAAAAACTACTTGAACTGAAAAATAAATTCAGTAAGGTCACAGGACACAAAGTCAGTATACAGAAATCAGTTGAATTTCTGTACACTAATAAGGAAACAGAAGAAAGAGAAATTAAAAGATAGTATGATTTACAATTACACAAAAGGTAATAATATACCCAAGGAAATAAAAGGCCTGTACTCTGAAAACTAAAACATTGATGAAAGAAATTGAAGATGACACAAATGGAAAGATATTCCATGCTTATGTTGAATCTAATGGGAGTTCTCTATGCTTCTTGGATTTTGATGTCTGTGTTCTTCCTCAGATTAGGAAAGTTTTAGCTATAATTTGCTCACATAAATCTTCTGCCCCTTTTTCTCTGTCTTCACCTTCTGGGACTTCTATGATACAAGTGTTATTCCTCTTTAATAAGTCGCTGAGTTCTCTAAGTCTTGTCACATGATATTTTGCCTTTGTTTCCTTCTTTTTTCCTGCTTCACTATTTTCCATAATTTTATCTTCTATATCATTGATTTGCTGCTCTGCTTTGTCCATCCTTGCCTTCACAGCATCCATTCAAAATTGCATCTCGGTTATAGCATTTTTAATTTAGGCCTAACTAGATTTTAGTTCTTTTATCTCTACAGAAAGGGATTCTGGTATCTTCTACGCTTTTTTCAACCTCAGCCAGTATTCTTATAATCATGGTTTTAAATTCTATTTCAGACATCTTAGTTACAAATATTAAAATGTCCATACTACTCAAAGTAATCTACAGATCTAGTGCAATCCTTATCAAAATACCAACAGTATTTTTCACAGATATAGAACAAGCAATCCTAAAATTTGTATAGAACCTCAAATACAAAACAATGAAATTGGACCACTTTCTTAGACCACACACAAATAAATTCAAAGTGGAATAAACACCCAAATGTGAGATACAAAATCATCAAACTCATAGAATCAAAGGTGGGCAGTAATTTCTTTGAAATTGGCTTTAGCAACAGATTTATGGATGGGTGTCCTCAGACAAGGGAAACAAAAGCAAAAGTAAACTATTAGGACTGTGGCCAAATACAAAGCTTTTGCACAGTCAAGGAAACCATTAACAACAACAAAAAAGGCAACCTATTGAATAGGAGAAGATACTTGCAAATGATACATTTGGAAAGGGGTTAATATCCAAAATATAAAAAGATCTTATACAACTCACCAGCAAAAAGAAAACAAACAAACAAACCAAAGAATCCAATTAAATGAGCAGAGAACCTGAATATACATTTTCCCAAAGAAGACATACAGATGGCCAACAGACACGTGAAAAGGTGCTCAACCTTACTATCATCAGGGAAATGCAAATGAAACCCACAATGATATGTCACTTTACACCTGTCAAAACTGCCAAACTCAAAAGACAAATAACAAACAAAGATGTAGAGAAAAAGGAACCCTCATATACTGTTGGTAGGGATGTAAATTGGTGTGGCCCTCTGGGAAACAGTATGTAGGTTCCTCAAAATATTAAAGATAGAAATACCATATTATCCAGTGACTAAAATGAAAACACTAATTCAAAAGGATATATGCACCCCTATAAACATTATGTACAAGAGCTAAGATATGGAAGCAATCTAAGTCCATTCAATAGATAAATGGATCAAGAAATGTAGTATATGTATACACACAATGGAATATTACTCAGCCATAGTAAAGAATGAGATCTTGTCATTTGGACAACGTGGATGGACCTAGAGGGTATTATGTTAAGTGAAACAAAGACAAAACCATAAGATGTCACTTATATGTGGAATCTAAAAAAATACAGACAAACAAAAAACCAAGACTCTTAAATATAGAGAACAAATTGGTGGTTGCCAGAGGGAAGGCATTGGGGTGAATGGGCAAAATAAGTCAATGTGAGTGGGAGGTACGGACTTCCATTTATGGAATGAATTAGTCACAGGGATGAAATGTACAGCATAGGAAATATAATCAATGATATTGTAACGGCATTGTATGATGACAGATGGTAGCTACATTTGTGCTGAGCATAGCATAACGTTTAGAAAAGTTGAAACACTATGTTGTACACTAGAAACTAATGTAACATAGTGTGTCAACTATACTTCAGTAAAAAAATATATGTAAAATCTAGAATTATCAATGTATCATTAGAGAGTGTGATTTGGAGGAAGGCAAGCAAAGTAGATATGTAATATTGGTGTCATTTTTGTCATTTGGAATTTACAAGACTTCAATATGAGTTACAAACCAGAAATAATAAAAGCAGTTAATACTACTGAATTTGTCAGCACATTCCAACCCTGCTTTTCATGGAATTTGGAATGAGAGACCCTTAAGTTTATATCCTGATTGTGACACTTGACTTGGTACCCAGGACAAGTTATCCAAGACTTTTGAGACTGTTTTCTCATCTCTAACACAGTTTACAGAATATACCTCATAGGGCTATGGGTAGGAATAAATTAGATTATGAATTTAAAGGGTTTATTAAGGTTCAATGTGTGTTAGTGTCTTTCTTTTCCTTTCCCCTTTATTCTTTAATGTGATCTATTTTGGGGTAAGATAAAACTAAACATTTGGCTTGATTTGTATCTATGAAGTAAACTTAGATGAAGCAAATGTTCATTTACTCTCAGTCTGCATATGTATGTAGATGGTGTTGGGTTTGGAAGCTCTACAGGAAATGAAGAGGATGCCCAAGAAAGGAAGTTTCCTAGCTCGCATTTGCTGTAAATCATAAATTGAGGAGAGACCTTCGTGACTAGTCAGTCTATTTCATTTACCAAGGAAAATGTAACACAGAAAGAATTAGTGTGCTGAAATTATATGGAACAATTCCTCTCACACTTTGATGTATACATGCATATGTGGGGATCTAGTTAAAATGCAGATTCTGATTGATTCTGTTGATCTGGGTGGAACCTGCAATTTTGCATTTCTCACAAGCTTTCATGTGAGGTCAATACTGCTGCTCTGTGGACCACACTGGGAGTTCCAAGGACATAAATGCTGGTGGCAAAACAAACTCTAGAACCTGAATTTCTACTAGATATTAAATGTGCTTTCTATGCCACACATTAGGTAGCTTTGCATGGAAGCAAACAAGAGGTTGTTTCTGGAATAAAATAAGGCATGCAATGATGTGGTTTATGGTGCAGAGAAGAATATAATTTATATCGATGTATATTACTATTAGTTTGTTATTAGAAGTCAGATGGCAACTCTATCTATATAAATCCAAATTAAATTCATCAAAACACTCATTAGTGGGGAGAGGATTCTGAATTACACTACCTCAAAGTTCCCCCTTTGTGCCTTTCTGCCAACCTCACTGCCAAACTTGGAAATTTATCTCTAAATGTTTCAATTGAAAAAATAATGGGTTTCAAAGCACCTTCCTCTTACTATGACTATCACTGGGATTTAGAACACATTTATAGGAGGCAAAATCCAAACCAAAAACCCCTGAAAATAAGGCATTCATTTGTTAGGTTTGGCTTCAGAGATTTTAGTCAATTTTATTAGACAATATTCTTTTCCCAAATACTTCTTGCTTCTGGGATTTGAATAAGGCTCTTACACCCTTGGGCTCAATTGCCCTGTCTCTTCTCACACTAATTATTTAAAAAATAAACACTTAAAATTGTTCAAGTGCTAAATTCTTAGATTTATGGATTCAATAAAAAACAGTGCCTCTTCAATTTTTCAGGACTTGTGCTGATTTATATAGGCTTGCTGGCACAAAAATTAGATTAAAAATTTTTATTGAATCTTGTCTGAAATGTTTAAACTTGAAGGGAGACTTCAAGAGAGAATTCATTCTCCCAATTCTCTCATTGGATTTGGTTTTAGCAACAAAATATGTAAGCATCGACAAGGCCACTGGTTTATCTTTGGATGTACCCCAGTCTACCCAGCCCATTAGGGGAAGAGATTTCTTATCCCATACATAATCTCACTAGAATTGAGTGTTCTGTTTGGTGTTTCAAGATGTTGCAGCCTGATTACCATCTATGAAGACAGGGGGTTAATTCTCCAGGATCCTACTGATTGAGCCAAACTCTTTCTGACTTAGTCATCAATAAAAGAATTATTGGCTCAATATCAAAAACTGCCACAAACAATCCAATTAAAAATGAGCAGAGGACCAGATAGGCATTTTTCCAACGAAGACAAACAGATGGTCAATAGACACATGAAAAAAATGCTCAGCATCACAAATCATCAGGGAAATGCAAATCAAAACCACAATGAGATATCACCTTAGACCTGTCAGAATGGCTAAAATTAAAAAGACAACTAACAAGTGTTGGTGAAGATGTGGAGAAAAAGGGACTCCTGTGCACTGTTGGTAGGAGTGTGAATTAGTACAGCCACTGTGGAAAACAGGACAGAGTTTCTTCAAAAAATTAAAATTAAAAATACCATATGATCCAATAACTCCACTACTGAGTATTTACCCAAAGAAAACAAAAACACCAATTCAAAAAGATATATGAACTTTTATGTTAATTGCATTATTTACAATAGCCAAGAAATTGAAGCAAATTATATCCATTGATAGACAAATGGATAAGGAAGATGTGATACACACACACACACACACACACACACACACACACACACACAGGAATATTATGTAGTCATAAAAAAGGATGAGATCTTGCCACTGGAAACAACATAGATAGATCTAGAGGATATTATGCTAAGTGAAATAAGTCAGACTGAGAAAGACAAATACCTTATTATATCACTCATATATAGAATCTAAAAACAAAACAAATGAATAAACAAGCAAACAAAAAGCAGAATCAGACCTATAAATACAGAGAACTGGTGGTCGTCAAAGAGGAGGGGGTGGAGGATGAATGGGCAAAATGAGTGGAGGGGAGTGAGAGATACAGACTTCAAGTTTTGGAATGAATAAATCATGGGAATAAAAAACAGCCTGGGGAATATAGTCATTGATGCTATAATAGTGTTACATGGTGACAGATGGTAGCTACACTTGTGGTGAGCACAGCATAATGTATAGAGCAGTTGAATCACTATGTTGTACACCTGCAACTAATGTAATATTACATGTCAACTATACTCAAAAATTTTAAAAAGAGTCACTGAGAGGCTTCTTTAGTGGATTTGGAATAACTTGTTTGTCAAAGTTTAAAATTCAAATTTCTGGGTTGCAGCTTCCTGCAGCTTTAATCATATCCTTTATCTTTTTGGCCATGATTTTCTTCAGTTGAGCTCAGTTTGGTCTCCAGAAGTCCAGTGGTGTTTCATGCACCTGGATGAACATTGAATCAGGAGGACAATTAAGTAGCTGAGAACAACGAAGTCAAGGAACTCTGCCTTTCTTCTTTGTTTCAATTCAGGAATTCTTCTAGGCTTTACTTTCAGGATGATCAAACCCTTTGGTTTTTACCCCCCAGTTGCAGGCTACCAGCAAAGTGTGGAATTGGTTTCATTACCTTGTGAGATTGCTGGTGATGGTGACTCATGCAGGGATAGTTATTTGCTTCCTGTGATTTTCCTGCCATGCAGGTGGTTGGTTATATATAAAAAAATTTTTTTAAGAAGTTATTTTCAGATCTGTCTTGAAATAATATCACCTCTGTTGGGTTGCCTAAGGTAATAGGACACTGAAGGATGAGGAGCAGGGGGCTTGGTCTTGCATCAGTGGCAGTAAAAAGGTGTTAAAATGACAGTGTGTATGTTAGAAGAGCTATGTATAGAATATAACACTATGATTGCTTATGGCTAAAAAATTTAAACACTGAAATAGCATAATTATCTAGTTGGGTGAATTGATAGATGGTAGTGGTTTTATTAATGTGATTTTGAATAATATTTTAACAGTAAAGAAATGTTTACCACAAAAATTAAGCAGAAATATTGATTCCTATTCCACACACCCTCACTTCCAGTCTTCTCTCATCCATTAGAGTGAAGACTAGATTTCTGGAAAACTTATTTTTTACAGGTAAATTGTACATAGTACTTTTGAGGTATAGGTGTTGAATGGATTTTGAATATTAAAACATTGCCAGAACACTTGTTGTATCCATACTACTAGGGAGTCAGAAGTTTTTTTAAATCCACTCCCACTTGTCAAATGCATAGGTTTTTCATCCTGGCACAAGTTAAATGCCTCATTTCCTAATTTCTGAACTTGTTAATTTAGGAAATTCACACTGAGCTCAGTTGTCCCTGTAAATTTAATCAATCAACAAATGATCCCTTTGAGTCACGCTTCCTTAAAATTACCAGTGAGGCAATGTGGGGATGCTGGCTTCTGGAGAGGACAAGCTCTTTAGATCTTGTTCTGCTAGCATCTCTCTCTCCACCCAACCTTGAAGCATTGGCAGCTACTGGGGTTCGATGTGAAGGACTGAGATGCCATTAAGAATCAGGCAACATCTTCTTCATTGGCATGGTCCTGGAGATCTTCTGAGGAACAACAAGGCAAGGACGGTGCCTGCTTCAACAGCCTGTCTGCTGCCCTGAACTTGCTGCTTTTCCTTTCAAATTCATTTTTATGCTTAGATTTGTTACCATGTAAAACTACAACTATCAGAAGAAGCACACATTTACTCTGAGAGGATATTACTGAGTTAATCTCATGAGACATTACAACTCCGGTACACTTATTTTTCAGCTGTTATCAATTGGATATTTCATACCAAGGAGGATAGGACTGTGCTGGAGATCCAATTGGTGCTGTTGTCAGTATTTCCTACATATGATTCTATTATCTTTTTTAATTTGATGGTAGGAATGACTCAGAATAAGATGTAGGAAGAAGGGACATGATCTATATTCTTAATTTAATAACCTGGTTCTAATGGTCAATATCTGCATCAAAGGTGTAGTTTTATTCTTTCACTTTAAATATAGATCTGGCAGCATTTCTAAGTCGCAATCTTTTCCATTAAGTATTTAATTGTGTTTTTTATTTAAAGCTTGAAACGAATGACCTATTAGTTTATAGAAGAAAATACACATTTTTGACTAAATTTGAAAGCTGTTGGGAGGTGGCAGCACATTGAGAGCTAAAGTTTGTATGCTTCAGTGGATTTTAGGTAAATGATAAGGTATACAAGGTCTTTTAAATAACTGATGGATTAGATCTCCAAAGAACATCTTACCTATAATGAGATGATTATTTCACGATGGTAAAAACAGGGAAGGGAGTTTTAGCACTCAGTGAAAGTTGCAAATCTATGCTCATTTGGGGGACATATAAGACCCACCCTACAGACTGAGTTAAGACAAATGATTTATGTTCATTTTTTCCGTATGAATTTGAAGAAGGTTGCTACCCACCATATAGATGATAAAAAAATTTAAAGGAGAAACAAGAAAGATGCCTTTATTAATTCCCCAATTAACATTTATTAAGCACTCTCTACACCCCAGGCACTGTACTAAGTGAATATGCTGTAGCTCATTTTATTTACTGTCCAATACCATCTAACATTATCCTAACCTTTCTCTTCACTGCTGTTCTATAGGCTGTGGGCCCCTGAAAAAGTTCTCTTGGACTAGTTCATATTTCCTCGTTTTGACCATTGATGAGATTTTTGTTTGCACTGGCCCTCAGCCTTCCTATTCCTCTTTCTAGTTGACTATCCATGGAACCTGAATACTACCTGCATAAATGGTACTGGTAATGCATGTGCCTATTCCTTTTGGGAAGATTTTATACATTTCTGGTGTGACTGTTATACTGCCACAGAAAAAAAATGGGACCTATGATTCACTGGAACTATCATCATAATCAACTAACAATGGATTGTCTCTAGACCTCTATACATGTTAAACAAAGTAAAATTTTTTCTGAAACAAGTACTCTGTACTTGTTAAATGACACTTTTAGTCTCATTGAACTGTCTAAATGAAATGGACTATGGATGAAGGCTTACTTCATTGCATTTATTAGCAGATGGAAGGTGTTTCTTTTGAAGCCACTTTCTTTTCAGCGTTGCCAGTGAATATCTGTCTTGGACAACGCTAAGTAAAAGTGGGCACCTAGCAGGAAAAAATTATCTAAGATTTTCTTGTATGTTCCTAGTTTGTTTGACTATTTGTGCTTAGAGCATAATGAGCTCTCTAAATTGTCAAAATGATTTTTTTCTTTTTAACATTTTTTTGGGGATTCCTGGAACTTCTTATGTCTTTGGTTAGATTAACAGACAAGACTATAACTCAAGACGTTTTCAAGTATTCATGATGATCTGTGAATATTGAAGAGAATTTGAAAAGTATAATCTCTCAGTTATTTGTATCTGATGATAGCCTGAGTTCAGAAGAAAAAGAGCTCTTGGCAACTGTGAAGCTGGGGAGATCCTGACAGTGTGGAGGACATCATATCTCATTGTCCTCCTACCCTTTTACCTTTCTCCAAAGCCCCTCAATAAAATGGTTTGAGCCCACCCCCACCAAAAAAAAAAAAAAAAAAGAAAGAAAAAGAAAAAGAAAAAAAAATAATTGCCATACTCTAGTAAGCTAACAGCTTGTGTGTTACAGAAAGAATTTAAAACAAGATCTTCCAGCCCAGAAAAAGTTCCCCATAAAAGGTAATAATGAAAGAAAATAATTTTATTATTAGAAGCACTAAACTACAATGTGATGAATATCACAATCTGATTAAGAGATTGCAAAGATAAAGAAATCGTGTCCCCTTACATAGCCAAGCAGAAATACATAATGGGTTATATGTTTCAAGATAAATAATAACTATCGTAAGTAAAAGACCCCACTATTTGTCATACACAGTTCATCTTCACTTTACCCGGTTGTTGGAGTGACTATATATGTTAGCTAATTGGTTTAATCTGGAGAATAAACTCATTTCTTTATGACAAGTTAGTTTTCACTTGGAACAGTTACCCACTGAAGTTAGACTCCCGCTCTAACACCGGATAGGAAGATAGGGGTGTTACATTCCTTGGTGTTTATATTTCAAAGAGATGACTCCCAGTTTCTTCAGAAAGCTATTCCTAAATCAGAAGGCTGACAACAGACCAGCTGACCAAAGGGCTGTCTAGTACTCAAATGGATTATATACATTTCAAAAGAGATGAGAAAGTACTAACAAGGATGAATTTTCTAAAGTAAATACACTAAGAAAAGGGAGGGGAGGAAAATTTCTTATTTTCAACATGGAGAATTAAACCTCTTATTTTTAATTTGATTTTGCTTGTACATGAGCAACTCTGCAGAAAAAAATCATTTGGTTTCACAATTATCTGCTAATATGACCTCCTGTGTAAATGTTTATCTCTGGGTATTGAGAGTATGTGCAATATTATATAACTTTAACTCTGATGAATGTATCCTATGGGTTGAGTTCCCTGGAAAGTTGTGATCCCTCCTGTAGCAGTCTTCCTCTGCATGCTGTAAGGGAATAAAGTTGCTTGGGAGACAAGGGATCTGGCTTATATATTTATGTAGGTGCTATGGCCTTTGGTTATAACTCAGTGGCATGCCCAAATTTTGGTACCTTTAATTAAGTTATATAGTTAATAACTTTTCCTTTGGCCTTCCTCTCAATTTAGTTACTATTAATGTCGATATTTTCACAGTCCCCATAAAACTCTTCTTGCTTTTATCTATAACACTGGCTTTAGCACTAGCTACATATTATACTCACCCATGGATCTTTTATAAAGAAATAGTGTCCGAGAATCCATCTTCAGATATACCAATTCAGTTGGTCTGTGGTGGGACTCAGGCATCAACATTTTTAAAATTCTCTATTGTGCAGCTGGGATTTAGAGCCACTGATCCATGAACAATGAGGAGTCTAATAAGCCAATCACCAACAATAATAATTACCCTCTGTCTGCAATTTGGCCCCATGCTCATCTATTTAAAATGGTAGAGACTTCCACTCTATTGGACCCTTCATATAATGGAGGAACACCTTTTTTGAGTAAACCATGTTATCACTTTCACCATCATCACCATCACCAGTGACCGTCAGCTACACTTTTGAATCCTTGGTACCTTGCACAGAACCTGGCATGCACTAGCATTTGATAAATCTTTACTGCACGAATGGAAAATACCTATTATTGAGCAGTATGCTAGGCTCAAAGAGGCAGAACATGCAGTTATTCCACGTAGAGAAAGGTTTTTTTCTCAAATTCCAATTCCAACTCCAGGGACATAGGATCATAGTAATATTCAAGTACATGATTATTTGCTGTTGAGAATAATTAAGGTGTGATCATACTAAGCTTTTAGGCTTTAGGAAAGGGGGAAAAACTCAAAGCCAAAAGAAACTTGAGTGGTAATTAATTCCTGGATTTTTCAAACATTTTAGTTATGAGATATCAACAAAACCTTTTCTGCTATAGCCTATTCATCTCTCCACTGAGGGGGGAAAAAAAAAACACCCAGATGCTCTGAATTATCACAATTTCTCAACTGGGTAGGAGGATAATAGAGAGGAAAATAGATAAAGTAGAAAAATTGAGGAAAGATCATGTCTTTAGGGGTGAGGAGGAGAAAGGAAAAGCAAGTGTAGGAGGACAGAAGGAAATTGATTGAGTGAGCTTTTCCCCTCCAGACAAGGAGAGTTAGAATAGGAATTGTTTCTTTATATACAAGCATGATATTGTGTTAGCTTAAAAGACATTTAACAATAATTTTGGAGCTTACTATCCTCTTTGACATATATCTTTTGCCTTTGGTAAATGTGCTTCCTGGGGTTCCCCTCCCTGCAGCCTAGAGAAGCCCCAACCTTCTATAAACAGCAATCTTTTTTACTTTGGAGGACAGACATTTAACTACAAGTTTACCTAAGGATGATCCAAAGAATTATAGTTTTCAAAATGTTCCACATTCAAAAAAGACCTTATGATCAGGTAAGCCTAAAATGCTGTGTACTATAGCCCCATGCATATTAGCATATTAAATACCCTAATTAATCTGTAGTAAGGAGATCTGTTGAAACTTAACTTAGCATTCTCCAAATTTATGAAAGCAAGGAATGCTTTACATTAACTTACTAACAGCCTGTTGAGCTACAGATCAGTATTATATGTTTTAGGTAATACTGTGCTAACTTACTTTACATGCATTGCATTTCCCATGCTGTTATCTTAGTTTAATTACCATAGACCTTTATTCATTTGTGTTACTGAAGACCTGAGAAGGAGAGGTAAGAAGGTGAATTCAGGTAAATAGGTGGGAAAAAGAAGGTGAGGCTTGTAAGGGTCAAGAGAGATCTGGAACCAAGATGGTGTTAAAGCAGAAATGCAACTAAGTACATTATAGCTGGTCAGGGACTTTTCACATACCTCATCTCATTCAGAGAAAAGGAGGAACATAATGGAGTAGGAAGATCCTGAGCTCACTTCATCCCACAGGCACACCAAGATAACAGTATCTATGCAACTAACTCTGAAAATGACATGAACACTGACAGAACAGACCTTCCATGGTGAATTGTGGAGAGAAGGCCACAGTGGAAAGAAGGCCACACTGAAAAGGGTAGGAGGGGAAGAGATGCAGTTAGGAACCAATGCCCTGGCAAAAACTAACCACAAATGGTGTTGGGGGTGGGATACCACAAACATGGAGAAGTGAAAGGATTAGACTCCACTCCAGGCACCACTGGCACTGGGGATCCACACTGGGAGAATGAGTCCCTAGAACATCTGGTTTTGAAAATCAGTGGGGCTTAACTCCAGAGTGATAGGAAACTGAGTCCCCACCCTGAAAGAGCCAGCATATGTATAATACATAACTTGACCTGAGTTACACAGCACAGAAGCAGAAGTTTGAAAAATACCTGGGGTGTATGTGAAGATTTATTGACTAATCTTAGAACATGTGCTTCAGGGGAAGGGATCTCTAGGAAATTTCACCAGGAACAAAAGTGTTGTCAGGTGCCATTTCTCTTCCCCTCCTCCAGCCAACATAGCTGGACCCTTGTGGAAGCTAATACTAATACTCTCCATCTACTGCAAGCCCCACCTTGGCATTCCCCTACAGACCAGCCCCATCCAACTCACTCACTTTGGCAAGCATCCTCTAAAGCTGCTCCTGTTTCTCCACACCTTGCAAGAAAACTTGACATGGGCTGGTGGCACTCCAAAGGGACTCCTGCCCTGGGGAGCATGGGGAAATTAACCCCACACACCAGAGTGCCTGCAGTTCCAGCAATCTGGCTGCTTAGCTGGCTACTCAAGGGAACAAGCCCTGCCCTCTGGTGAACCCACAACTATGGAAGAGAGGCTATTTGCAAACAGCTAGGCTGACTGCCTGCATACCTACTAAAAAGCCCATGGCAGCTTCAGACAGACCTCTCAACAGTGCAGGGCCACAAATCCTGCACATTGTACTCACAGCAGGCAAAGTGGGTCACTGTAGGGAGATGGGCTGAAGGCTATCATGCTTTAGTTACAACAGTGAGGTGCATGCAGCCCACACAAGGGATACCCCTGGAGTGCCTGGTTCTGGTGACTAGGGGAGATGATGCCACAGGGCAACACAGGACTTCTTCTATACAAGGCCACTACTTTTAAGACCAGGAGACACAGTGGATCTACCCAATACATAGAAACAAAGAGACAGAAAGAGGATATGGAGGAATATGTCTCAAATGAAAGAACAAGACAAAAACCAGAAAAAGACCTAGATGTAACAAGAATAAACAATATGTCTGAAAAATATTTTAAAGGAATTGTCATAAAGATACTCACTGGACTTGAGAAAAGAGTGGGTGACCATAGTCAGAGAGAACTTCACAAAGAGATAGAAAATATAAAGAACACGTCAAAGCCAAGGAATTCAATAACTGAAATGAAATATACACTAGAGGGAATCAACTGTAGATTAGAGTATGCAGAAGAATAGATTAGCAATCTGGAAGACAGTAATGGAAAGCAACCAAGCTGAATAGCAAAAATAATAAAATATTAGAGTAGATTAAGAGAACTCATCAACATCATCAAACATAATATTGACATTTTAGGGATCCCAGAAGGAGAAGAGAGATGGGGGTAGAAAACTTATTTGAAGAAATAATAGTTGAGAACTTTCTAATCTGGGAAAGGAAACAGACCTCCAGGTACAGGAAGCACACAGAGCTCCAAACAAGATGAATCTAAGGAGGTCCATACCACAATATATAATAATAGTAATGGCAGTAATAATAATAGAGAATTTGAAGAGCAGCAAAAGAAAACAACTACATACAAGTGAAACTCCAGAAGGCTGTCAGCTGATTTTTCAGCAGAAACTTCGAAGGCCAGAAGGGAGTGGCATGACTTTCCTTTCAAAGTGCTGAAAGGGAAAAAAAAATCCTAAAACAAAGAGTACTCTACCCAGCAAGATTATCATTCACAATAGAAGGAAAGATAAAGACTGTCACAGACTAACAGGAGTTAAAAGAGTTCATCCCTACTAGACCAGGTTTATAGAAATGTTAAAGGGCATTCTTTAGGTGGAAAGAAAAGGACAAAAGTAGAAGAAAAGTGTGAAAGGAAAATATTTCAAGTAAAAGCAAACATAATGAAAAGGTAGTAGATTAATATCTTTTAAAGCCAGTATGGAGGTTAACACACAAAAGTAGTAAAGTCAATTATATCAATAAAAATTAGTCAAGGGATATACAAAATAAAAAGATGTAAAATATGACATGCTATACCTAAAAAACAGAGGAGGGAGTAAAAATTTAATGCTTTTAGAATGTGTTCAAACTTAGCAACCATCAATTTAATATAGAAAGCTATACACATAAGATGTTATATATGGGCCCAATGGTAACCACACATGCATATACAAGACCCAGTTGTGATAACACTCACACTAAAATATAAAACATAAAACAAAAAATATAATAGATACACAAAAAATAAAAAAGAATCCAAGCAGAGCACTAAAGAAAACCATTAAAACAGAAGAGAAGACAGCAAGAGAAGAAGTAAGGAATAGAGAACAACTACAGAAACAACCAAAAAACAATGAACAAAATGGTAATAAATACATAATTGCCAATAATTACTTTCAGTGTATATGGACTAAATGCTCCAATCAAAAGGCATAGTGAAAGAATGTATATTAAAAAAAAAAAAAAGCAAGACCCATTTATATGCTGCCTACAAGATAGTCACTACAGATTTTTTAAATTTTTTTTTTCAACGTTTTTTTTTTTTTATTTATTTTTGAGACAGAGAGAGACAGAGCATGAACGGGGGAGGGGCAGAGAGAGAGGGAGACACAGAATCGGAAACAGGCTCCAGGCTCCGAGCCATCAGCCCAGAGCCTGACGCGGGGCTCGAACTCACGGACCGCGAGATCGTGACCTGGCTGAAGTCGGAGGCTTAACCGACTGCGCCACCCAGGCGCCCCAGTCACTACAGATTTAAAGACACATACAAACTGAAAGTAAAGGGATAGAAAACATACCATGTAAATGGAAGTGGGGTGGGTGTGGCAGTGGGGGAAGCCAAGGTAGCAATACTTACATCAGATAAAATAGACTTTAAAACAAATATTGTAATAAGAGACAAAGAAGGTATTACATCATGATAAAGGGATCTATACACTTAAAGCAACAAAAACAAAGCAAATATTAACAGATACAGAGTAAGAAACTGACAATAATATAATAGTAAGGGATTTTATCACGCCACTTACATCAGTGGATAAATCATCCAGACAGGAAGTCAGCAAGGAAGCAGTGGCTTTGAGGACATAGCAGACCAGTGGACCTAACAGATCTATACACAACAGTCCATCCAAAACAGCAGAATACAAATTCTTTAAGGGCACATGGAACATTCCTCAGGACAAATTACATGTTAGCAAGCAAAACATCTCAATAAATTTAACAAGATTGAAATCCTATCAAGCATCTTTCCACCTACAATAATATGAAACTAGAAATCAATTACAATAAAAAATCTATAAATAACACAAACACACGGAAGCTAAACAACCTGTTACTAAACAATGAATGTGTCAACAAAGAAATGAAAGAGGAAATAGTAAAAATACATGGGGACAAATGAGAATGAAAACATAACAATCCAAAATTTTTGTAACACAGCAAAAGCAATTTTAAGAGGGAAATTCATAGCAATACAGGCCTACCTCAAGAAACAAGACAAATATCAAATAAACAACTTAAACTTACACTTACAGGAGCTACAAAAAGAACAAATCTCAAAGCTAGAGGAAGGGAATAATAAAGATTACAACAAAAATAAATAAAATAGAGACAAAAGAAGTAGGAATAAAACTTCAATGAAACAAAGAGCTAGTTCTTTGAAAAGAGAAACAAAATTAATAAACCTTTAGGCAGACTATTAAAAAACCCAAAATCAGAAATGGGGGAGAAATAACAACCAACGCCAGAAATACAAAGGATTATAAAAGAATATTATGAAATATATACCAACAAATTAATTTAGAATAAAGGGATAATTCCAAGAAACATACAATCTTCCAAAACTGAATCAGAACAAACAGATCTTCTGAATAGACTGATTACTAGTATTAAACTGGAATCATTTATCAAAAAATTTTAGACAAACACAAGTTGAGGACCAGATAGCTTCACAGGTGCATTGTACCAAACTTTTTTTAAAAATTTTTTTTTAACGTTTATTTTTGAGACAGAGAGAGACAGAGCATGAACAGGGGAGGGTCAGAGAGAGGGAGACACAGAATCTGAAACAGGCTCCAGGCTCTGAGCTGTCAGCACAGAGCCCAACGCGGGGCTCGAACTCACGGACCCGACCGTGAGATCATGACCTGAGCCGAAGTTGGCCGCTTAACCGACTGAGCCACCCAGGCGCCCCAAGTACCAAACCTTTAAAGTTCATGCATATTGTCAAACTATCCCAAGAAGTAGAAGGAAACCTTTCAAATTCATTCCATGAAGTCAGCATTACCCTACTGCCAAAACCAGATAGAGACACTACAAAAAACAGAAACTATATCTTTGATAAACATGGATGCAAAAGTCCTCAACAATATACTGGCAAACTGAATTCATTAATACATTTTAAAAAATCATTCACCACAATCAAGTGGGATTTATTCCAGGGATGCAAATGTGGTTCAATATTTGCAAGTCAATGAGATACATTACATTAACAAAAGAAAGGATAAAAACTACATGATCAGCTCAATAAGTGCAGAAAAAGCATTGAAAAAGTTCAACATCCATTCATCATAAAAATTCAACAACATGGGTTTAGAGGAAACATACCTCAACATAATAAAGGCCATAGATGAAAAAAGCAAAACAAAACAAAACAAAAAAACCTCACAGGTATCTTCATAGCCAACGGTGTAAAACTGAAAGCTCTTCCTACCAGAATAAAAACAGGATAAGAATGTCCATGCTCACCACTTTTAGTCAACATAGTACTGGAAGTCCTAGTCACAGCAATCACACAAGAAAAAGAAAAGGCATCTAAATTGGTAAGGAAGAAGTGCAGATGACATGACACTATATACAGAAAACCAGAAAAACAACCAAAAAAACTATTAGAATTGATAAATTCAGTAAAGTTGCAAGATAAAAAACCAATATCCAGAAATTTGTCACATTTGTATGCACTAAAAAGTAGCATAAAGGAAAATTAAGGAAACGATCCTATTTATAATTGCACTAAAGAGAATAAAATTCCTAGGAATATATTTAACCAAGGAGATGAAAGATCTATACTCTGAAAAGACACCGATGAAAGAAATTGATGACTCAAAAATGAGAAAGATATACCTTGTTCGTGAATTGAAAGAATATTGTTAAAATGTCCATACCACCCAAAGCAATCTTCAAATTTAGTGCAATGCTTAAGATACCAATAGAATTTTTCACAGAATTAGAACAAATAATCGTAAGATTTACATGGACCCACAAAGATCCTGAATAGCTAAAGCAATCCTGAGAAAGAGGAACAAAGCTTAAGGTATCATAATCCCAGATTTCATGATATATTACAAAGTTATAGTAATCAAAATACTATGCTACTAGCACAAAAACAGACGCATAGATCAATAGAACAAAATAGAGAGTCCAGAAATAAACCTATACCTGTATGGTAAATTAATCCATGACAAAGGAGGCAATAATATGCAATGAAGAAAAGACCGTATTTTCAAATAAATTTTGTTGAGAAAACTGGACAGCTACATAGAAAAAAATAACACTGGGCCACTTTCTTCTATCATACACAAACTCAAAATGGATTAAAGACCTAAATATGAAAACTGAAACCATAGCACTCCTAAAACATAGGCAATAATCCCTTGGACATCAACCTTAGCAATAGTTTTCTAAATATGTCTCTTCAGGCAGGGGAAACAAAGGGAGGGGGGATGGGCTAAATGGGTAAGGGGCACTAAGGAATCTACTCCTGAAATCATTGTTGCACTATATTGCACTATATACTAATCTGGACTTAACTTAAACTTAAAAAAATGAAAAATAAAATTAAAAAAAAAAAAACAAAGTGAACATATGCACACATGTATTTATAAATATCTGGATACTTCTAGAACATTCATTTTTTTCTAAAATTAGTAAAATTTGATGAAGTAATGACTTTATGGCCTAAGAATTTTCTTCTCTGTAAAGAAACAAAGGAAATAGCATTAACAATTGGTAGTTTGAAAATATTACTGTAAGCAAAGAAAAATTGGTCACTAACACTGAAGAACCAGGAGATATTGACCAGCTTTTGTACTAGTTATCATAGTTATCAAATTAAGTTCTTCACATTGGATAGTCTAAGGAAGTGATGATGATAACAACTTACAACAAAACATCTTGAGAGGAAAGAAGAAGATCCCGCCAATGTCAATAAAATAGTCAAGGTGATTCAAAGTTGTAATAAATCAAAAACAACACAATTTATTACAATCGATCATCAAAAAAGGAATGAAAATCATTTTCTAAAAGAAAGAAAGAAAATAATCGGTATCTAATCTCTAAACATTCAGAGATCTTCTTGGATTGGCAAGAATCTGTAAAATAAGATGAGGCTTTGAGCTTCAGCTACCAGAATATAAATGGTCTCCAATACTTTCTGAATGTCTAAAAGTTAAATTTGTTGTAGTGTCCCGGGAGTATAGAGCCTAGGTGTCAGTCTTAAGCGTCACAATACATTGAGGCAAGTAGACAATTCAACTGCAGTAATTTATACAGAGTCTTGTTAAGCATTATTTTCAGAGACCAAATTTGTTTTTAAAAAAAACTGAAATCACAACACAAGATATAGCTTGTTTTTGAGAAATGGTAAAACATTTGGTATATTTATTATGGATAAAAGATGATTAATGGGAATAATTATAGATTCTTAATGGTTTAAATTCAAAAAAATAGTATTGTAATAATGTTATATGGTGACAGAGACTACACTTACTATGGTAAGCATTGATTAACACAGAATTGTCAAATCAACATGTGTACAACTGAAACTAATATAAATTATATGTTAATTATACTTTCATCAAAAAATCAAAAAATAAAGTAATTTAGGGAGAATGAAAGGCTGCCAGGATCACTGTGAGTTTCTGATTTCAGGTTCTTATTCTGTACATGACCAGCTGCAATCTAGTCTTTAGATAAAAGAATTGGGATGAATGTGAGTTGAGCTTGATAGAAGAAGTTTTCAAGAAGATTTAGTACAGAAAAAGAAATGTCAAGTTCTTTATGACAGTTTTAGAAAATTGTTCTGATTCCTCTCTAGAACATGGCTATGACCCACATTTCATTTTTTAAATTCCTGTTTGGATATTATTGTTATCTTTCTCAGCTTCCTTCAGCTAATGAGATCTCTCTGGTTTTCATCACTTTCATGTGATGAAAACCAGAGAGATCTCATTTCATCACTGAAGTAGTGATGAAATATCAACAAAAGAAGTGGATGGGGAAGATTTATGAGACATACAATAATTCCAGTAGCATGAATATGATTTCCAAAGTGTTTTCATATTGATTAACAATCTAATTTGGTACAGTTTGGGTAACTATAATTATCTTAGTTTCCAGATAAAGGAAGTTAAATGATTTGCCCAAGATCACACTGCTAGGAGAACATGAAGTTTATCTCAATTTTTCTGACTCCAAATTGTATCTTTATTCCAATCCATGTTCAGCTTACTTTACTAGTACTTTGACTTCTAAAATTAAATTCATATTTAAAATTTATAGAAAAATAATCAGCTAACATCTAACATCTGATGATTATTGAGAATGAATGGTGTTGCAGGCCTTGTTTTAAGTCTTCATACAAACTGTCTCATTCCATCCTCACAATAGTCCTATGGAGAAAACACTATTGTTATCCTTATTTTAGGATGAGGAACCAAGGTTTGGAGAAATTGGCAGGTCTGGAATTGGGATTTGGGTCTATTTTTTCCTGGAAGCATGTATGGCCACAAAACCACTTGTATTAAGTTTCTATCACTCCTGTAACAAATACCACAATTTCAGTGGGTTAAAACAACACAAATATCTTTTAAATTTTATTTTTGAAAGAGAACAAGCAGGAGTGGGGTAGGGGCAGAGAGAGAGAGAGAGAGAGAGAGAGAACGCAAGTAGGAGAATCCCAAGCAGTCTCCACTCTCAGAGCCAAGCCTGAGGAGGGACTCAATCTTATGACCTGAGCTGATATCAAGAGTTGGACACTTAAATGACTGAGCCACCGAAGCACCCCAAAACAACACAAATTTTTATCTTACCGTTCTAATGGTCAGAAGTCCAACATGAGTATCAGTGAGCTGAAATTAAGGTGTCGGCAGAGTTGTGTTCCTTCTGAAGGGTCTAGGGGAGAATCTACTCTTTTGCCTTTTTCAGCTTTGAGAGTCTGATCACATTTATTGGATCATGGTTACCTTCCATCTTCAAAGCCTGCAACATTCTCTAGTACTCACATTCCTCTCTCTGCTGGGTTTCTCCAGCTTCCTCTTTTAAGGAGGCTTGTAATTACATTGAGAACACCTGGATAACCTAGAGACTCACCTTGTTTTAAAGGTCTGTTAATTAACAATATTAACTCCATCTGCAACCTTAATTTCTCTTTACCTTGTAACTTAACATATTCACTGGTTGCAGGAATTAGGATGTGGACATCTTTGGAGGACATTAATCTTCTTGCCACTGTGTCTGTTTATGAAATGGAAGATTCAGTGAGATTTAGAATTCAGTCCTACATTTACTTAGGTAGAAACTGTTACTGGAATGTTTTAGAAAGATTTTCAAAAAATAAATGTATAAACAAAAATAACTTGGTTAACCATGAAGAAACCAGGAAATATGATTTTAATGGAACAACTGGATTTTCACTGTGCTGTGCACTTTGCAAAGTATTTCCACACATCTGGTCCTCACTGACCAGCTGTGAGGTAACTAAGTCCTGACAGTTAATTAACCCTCCTCCTGCCCTACTTTTCTTGCTTTCTTTCATTTTTTTATCTTCCCTTGTTTCACAAATGTTTTTCCTAAAATAAATCATACTGTGTAGGCCTACTAAAAATTATAATTTTAACCTAAAATAAGTACATTAAAATTTTCCACAGCTTCCTATTACTTTTTAGTTTAGTTTTCAAGGAACTCTGACTGTGGAGGATTCTGAGTGTCATTTGCAGATGGCAGGCCTTGAGGAGGTTTATGTCAACAATAAGAAGAAAATGAGAAGGTAGATATTGTTAGGAGAAGTAATAGTAAAGTTGGCAGAAAGTAGGCATTTATTAATTGAAAATACATATTGAACACTTATATGCCAAACACTGTTCTAGGCTTTAGGCATACAGCAATGAATAAAACAGTCAAGAATTCCTGTTTAGGGAGCTCAGATATCAATTTCTAAAAAAAGATGTAGATAATGGATAAATTAATATGTACAATTATAATATTTGGAAAAGATTAAGTGCTGGGAAGTTTGGGTAAAACGGAGTAGCAGTTGCTATTTTCTATGGGGTGGCTAAGGAAGAGCTCTCTGAAAAGGTGCCATGTGAACAGAAACCTACAGGAAGTAAGTTTATGGGTATGTGAATATATGAATATATGGGTAACAGTGTTTCAGACAGAAGGAGTAGCAAGTCCAAAGACCATGAAGTGGAAATTTTCTTGGCATGTTGGAAGAAGAGCAAATAAATTATTCTAATTTTTCCAGATTTATTGAGATATAATTGACATCTAACACTGTATATATAAGTTTAAGTAAGGTGTTTAAGGTACATAGTGTATTGATTTGACATACTTACTATATTGAAAAAGGATCACCACCATAGCGTTAGCTAATGCCTGAATCATGTCATATAATTACTATTTCTTTTTTGTTGTGGGAACATTAAGGTTTACTCCCTTAGCAGCTTTCAAGTATATAATATAGACTTATTAATTATAATCGCCAAGCTGTATATTAGACCTCAAGAACTTACTCATCTTCTAACCGGAGGTTTGTACCCTTTAACCAACATCTCTCCCTTTCTCTCACTTCTCAGCCCCTCGTAACCAGCATTCTAGTCTGTTTCTATGAATTTGGAATTTCTCTTTCTCTTAATATTTGTCTTTCTCTGACTTCTTTCACTTAGCATAATTCCCTCATGATCCATCCATGCTATCACAAATGGTAAAATGCCCTTCTTTCTCATGAAAGAATAATATTTTATTGTATATATATATAACACATCTTCTTTGTCCATTCATCCATTGATAAACACTTAAGTTGTCTCCATGTCTTGGCCATTTTGAATAATGATGCAATGAACATGGGAGTGCAAATATTTCTTCAATATCATGTTTTTATTTCCTTTGGATATATACCCAGAAGTAGAATTGCTGGGAGGAATTATTCTAAATGGAGCAGAGGGAGGAAACTGGAGATAAAGGAAAATAAATTCAGAGAGATGGTGTGGACCAAACTAGTCTAGAAAGGTTCATTCTGGCTTATGGGGATGAGAAAGGGAATAAGGGAGGGGGAAGACAGATCAGTCAGGATGCTATGAAAATCATTGTAATGAGAGATGATGACAGCAGAAGAGGTGGGGAAGGGGCCAGATTGTGAATATTTTTTTAGGGTAAATCTGTGGAGATTGCTGATGAAGGGAGATGTAGTGTGAGAGAAAGGGAGGAGTCAGAGATAACACCAAGTATTTTAATCTGAGCAACTAAAAGAATGGAATTTATATTTATCTAGATGAATAAATCCAGGGACAGAGTAGGTTTGGAGAAGAGAACAAGGATTGTAGTTTTGTACATGATGAGATTTAATTGTCTATAGGATACTCAAGTGGCAATATTAAACAGGCAGTTAGATATGCCACTATGGACTCCAAAGCTGGAAATGCAAGTTGGCAGTCATCATAATTCTGGTTCCTGTTGTGTGTCAATGTTTAAAAGATGGAGAAAGGAGGAAAGAAATCAGTAAAAGAGACTGAGGGGAGGCCAGTGAGATAGGAAGAGAATCAGAAGAGAATAATGAGCTGTGAGTCAAGTGAAGAAAGTATTTCCAGAAGGAGACAGTGGAGCGGCAGCTTATGGGGAAAACATAAGACTGCAAATTGATCATTTGATTTAGCAATGTAGAGAATTCTATGATGATGACAAGAATTTGTACAGTGAAATAGGATAAAACTGGTTGGAGTGAACTCAAGAATGATAGGGGTCAAGGAATAGAGACAGCAAGTATAAACACCATATAAAAATGGTATCTATAAAAACATAGACCATATTCTTTGACATAAGCAATAGAAACCATTTTCTAGATATGTCTCCTCAGACAAGGGAAACAAAAACAAAATTAAACTATTGGGACTATACCAAAATAAAAAAAGCTTTTGTACAGCAAAGGAAATTATCAAAAAAACTAAAGGGTAACCTATTGAATGAGAGAATATATTTGCAAATTATATATGTGATAAGGGGTTAATATCCAAAATATATAAAGAACTTATATAGCTCAACAGCAAAAAAAAAAAAATCCAATTTAAAAATGGGCAGAGGACCTGAATAGACATTTTCCCAAAGAAGACATGCCAATGGCCAACAGACACATTCATTAACATCAGGGTAAGCATGCCACTTAACTGCTCTGGAATAAGGGAAAAATAGGAAGAAGGAAAGGTTTAAGGGGGTAGGATGGTTGTAAATCTTCTTGGTTACTGTTCTGTGGTTGTCTTTTAAAGCTATGATTTATTTCCTGGTGTTTTCACCAGAGCAAATGGTAAGCATCACAAAGATTCCCAAATTTTCTCTTTGTAGTTCTTTGGCCCATTTTTAGGATACTAAATTTAAACACCTTTGGAAAATAAGAGCATAGTTGTGTCCTCATAATGCAAGATGCTAACTCTAGTAATCCCTTCCATTTAATAAAGACAAGGGAGATGTCTTTCTCTCTCTTAAGTGGCAGAGCTAACCTTATACTCTGTCATAAGTCTGATAAAGCAAGAAAATACTGTGAAAAATTTTCTGACACATTTTTCTAGACTTCTGGAAAAGCAGTATATAAAGAATCAAGAGAGCCTGACATAAAACGAAGACAGCTTACTCTTCTGTCTTTTTTCTTAATTGGAAATGCTGTTTTATAAGAAGCTCTGTTTTATTTTCACATACTTCAAATATTAGGTTAGTTCAATTCAACTAGAAAAACCTTCATTTGTGCTTTAACATTATTGTTTTATTTCAGAGCCCATGGTGTGGAAGTAGAGGTCCAAAGAGAGGCTGAGGCCCTTGATAGTGCTTTCTGATCCAGGTTACAAAGAGAATTTTGAATTCTAAGTGGATTGTCCCCAAACAGAAACACAAAGATAAATAGCAGAAAAAAGAATGTAATACCCAAGTGCCATTTACTTTTATTTTTCATTTGCAATTAATTGGTTTTTCATCACTAAGAATCGTTGTCTAGTTTGTTACTTAGTCATCTACCTACCCTATTAGGCAAACATCTATTAAGTATCTACATGGCACTGACTTCATGCTAGGTGGTAAGAATATAGAAATTAGTCAGTGATGGTCTTTGACCTCCTGTAGCACATAATCTAATCTTCCAGCCTAGTCCACAGTACTGGGGTGAATAGAGTCCCACCTTCAAGTGTGGCTTACTAAACCTCAGAGTGTGACCTTATTTGGAAATAGGATTTTGTAAATGTAATTAAGTCAAGATAAGAGCACACTACATTAGGGTGGACCTAATCCAATGACTGGTGTCCTTATAAAAGAGGGGTCGGGGGAGGGAGGTATTTGAACACAGACACACATAAGGGAAGACAGCCATGTGAATACAGAGGCATCAGTTGAAATTTTTTATCGTTCCACAAACCAAGGAATGCCAAGGATTACTAACAACCACCAGAAACTAGGAGGACGTAAGGAAGGATAATCTCCTAGAGCTTTCAGAGAGCATGGCCCTGCCCACACCTTGATTTCAGCCTTCTAGTTTCCTGAACTTTAGGACAATAAATTTCTGTTATTTTAACCTACCTGGTTTGCAGTAATTTGTTAATCTCAGCCCTTGCAAACCAATACAGATAGTTACCCATTTTAATAGATCTACACTAACCCCAAGTAATTCTCTCCTTCTCTCTTTTGTTTTGTAAAACCATAATGTTTAAATTAAAAAAAAAAGCCCTTTCAAATGGATGATTTGGTATGAGTTGATCTATGTAGACCAATTTTTTTTTTTTTTCACTTCTCAAGTGCTTTTATCTTCACTCAGGGTTGATGTTTTCTTTCTAAAATACCTCTATGAGACAATTTGTTTTCACAGTGAAAGTATTTTGTGGTGTAAATAAAGGCTACTAGTAGAGTATTAGAAGCAGAAGGCTTTTATACCAAACTGTAGCTGATTGGTTTATAATTCCTTCCTGAATTTCAGATACTTTTTGTAGGAAGCAAAGGTGGAAGGAAAATTATATCAGGTCTTCTTAAAGTTAGATGAAATTTCTACTTGGCCACGTCTTGATAAACAGAAGCCAGCTAAGCCATATTTCTTTTATCTTCACAAAATGAATGGCATTTCAATCAATAGATCCAACAGCAAAGAGCAAGCCGTGGTAGTACAGCTGCCAATGTCAAATATAGTAAGTACTCAAGAATACATTGGCAGGGACAAGTTTTGTGCAAATGTTGTTTCATGAAAAGCAAATTCTCATGGTAATTGTTGGTGACCATGGAGATCATGTTCTAAATTAACATTGTACGATTATTGATTTGGAGGTAGGAAATGCATTTATTCTGAAAGCTCATTACCTAGCAACCACTGAGGCACAATCACCCAATCAGAAATAGCCTCTTTCATGGAACTATGGAGGTCAAATTACATCTACTGTTTTGTGTTGTTAGGGTTTTTTTTTTTTTGTATGCAAAAATAGGTCTGCATAAAATAGAATATTCATAGCTATTACTTTTCAAACCTGTTCAAACTAGTTTCTTTTATAAATGATAGGATAGAGCATAAAAAGACCTCTTAGGGTACTTAAGAAATAGAAAAACATCTGAATTACTTGCATAAGTTATTTTTTCTTCAGGGTAGACTTCTTCCTTACTTCCCTACATTCTCTCTCATTCTCTCTCTTGCTTTCTCTCAGGACTAACCATGTATAAAATCTCAGGATGTATATATACAGAACTATCCAACCAACACAACCTATTCTTATTTGGCATTTATTTTAAAATATTTTTTTCTGAAATATTTTCCTAAGGTAATTATGATCAAGATAATCAGAATCCCAACTTAGATGTGAAACAAGATGTAACTGGTCTCCCTTTGGGTGAATAGTCTCTTGAGAGACCACTGTTCTGAGATGCCAGTCTAAGTGTACTTGTTCAATTCATGGAGTTACATAGTAATTCACAGGGAGATAATGTTTTTCAACGACAATAAATTTTGTGCATCTACTTTTAGATTTCACTACTTTTATCTCACCTTTTTTATTACACTTTTACAAAGGAAGAAATTTTTTGGAGGTAGTAATGACACATATCTTTGAAAACTTGTTATAATAGCCTATTATAAGCAAACCCTGGTCAGTTTTTCTGAATATATGCTACAATGTAAGAATAAACTGAACTTTCACATTAAAATTAGAAGCGTAAAATAATCAAAGATCCTGACCTTCTTTACATAGTATGCCTATATAATTCTTGATAATGTTGAACTAGTTTTTGACTGCATTTCAGAGGAGGAAGTGATTACTCACTAGAAAAACACAAGTCTACCCTAATGCTTTGCAGGGAATATTTATGTGAGTGACATATGTAACTATATCCCAAATTCGTAGAAAATGGTCATAAATCTCTTAAAAAGTTTAATTTTTAATCTGGGTAGATTTGCTTCATACAGCTTTTATCGTGCTTAAAGTTAAAATCTCCTAAGTACCTGTTGAGTGCCTGTATGAAGTGCTTAGAGATTTTGCCATGACAATTTTAGCCATTAGGTATTAGGCTGGTAAAATTCATTTATAACCAAGTAACCAATGAATGAATGCTGTACTTAACAGTTCCTATCTCTTGTCTGTTAGGCACACCACAGTATAAGAGACTCTGCTGAGCTGAATTGTAAATAATATATCTATACATAACTAGAAACATGATGATGTATATAACGGAGGTTAAGATTCTAAGCTGGCACTAGCAATGTGTTCCATGACTCATTCATTAAAAAATATTTATCGAGGGGCTCCTGGGTGGCTCAGTTGGTTTGGCGTCTGACTTCAGCTCAGGTCACAATCTCGCGGTCCGTGAGTTCGAGCCCCACGTCGGGCTCTGGGCTGATGGCTCAGAGCCTGGAGCCTGCTTCAGATTCTATGTCTCCCTCTCTCTCTGCCCCTCCCCCGTTCATGCTCTGTCTCTCCCTGTCTCAAAAATAAATAAACGTTAAAAAAAAAAAAAATTTATCGAATACCTACTAAGGGTCAGGCTTTGGCGATTTAGCAGTAAACAAAACAAACAAAATTCTTCCCTTTGTGGGGGCATTAATTCTATGATGACTTTAATTATGTTATGAATTAAATATTTAATGAAAATTATGCATAAAATTGAACAATATAACTAGATTTTTTATTGAAGTAAAATTTATATACCATGTAATGTATAGTTAGGAAGTGAACAATTTAATGAATTTTGATAATTATACCTGGGTAGTCACAACTGTAGTCAAAGTATAGAATATTTATATGACCCAGATAGTTACTTTATGCTCTTTTCTAATGAGTCCATACCTCGCATAAGGAATCACTGTTCTGATTTCTACAGATTATTTTTTCTTGTTCTTAGAGTTTACATAAATGGAATTGTAGAGTATGCATTCTTGTGTCGTGCTTCTTTCACTCAGCATAAGGGTTTTGAGATTTATTCATGTTGTTTGTTATACCAGAGGTACATTCTTTTTTGTTGCTGAGTATGATTTCATTGCACGAACATACCATGATTTGTCTATCTGTTCAAAAGTTGGTGGACATTTGGGTTGTTTCCAGTTTTAGGTTCTTCTGAATAAAGATACTGAAATCAGATATAATCCCTTTCTATATAAGTCTGTTGTCAGATATATATTTTGTGAATATTTTCTACCAGACTGTAGCTTGCATTTTTTATTTTTAACCATATCTTTTGGTAAGCAGAATTTTTAAATTTTGATGGATCAATGTGTCAATTTTTTTTTCTTTTATGATCAGTGCTTTTGGTCTCATTGTTACAAAAGTTTTGCCTCCTCCAGACTCACAAAGATCTTCTATGTTTTCCTCAAGAAGCTTTAAAGTTTTAGTTTTTGGTTTTAGGTCTATGACCCATTTCAGGTTACTTTTTCTACAAGGTAGAGGCTGAGTTTTATTTATTCTTCCTGTATATATCTAGTAATTACTATATCATTTTCTTTTTTGAAAAGACTGTTCTTCTCCCATTGAGTTGCTTTGGGGCATTTGTCAAAAATCCATTAACTGTATGTTTCTGGACTATTTCTGGATTCCCTATTATGTTCCAATGATCTATTTTTTAAATCTTTACATAATATCATTTTATTTTAGTAAATTTTGAAATCAAACAGTGTGAGTCCAAATTGTTTTCTACTTTTGTCAAGGTGGCTTTAGCTATCTTAAGCTCTTTCCATGTATATTGCTCAGGATTCTCTCTCTCCCACTCTCTTTGCCACTCCTCCGTTTGCATACTCTCTCTTTCTCTTTCAAAATAAATAAATAAAACAAAAATTAAAACTTTAAAAGTTTACTGGGGTTTTGTTGAACTTGTGTTGAATCAATTTTGCACAATTGAATTGTGTGATCAACTTAAGGAGAATTGCTGTCTTTATAACATACAGTCTTCCAATCCATAAACATGGTATGTTCCTCCATTTATTTAGGTTCTGTATCTCTCAGAAATGATGTGTAGTCTTGCACATTTTTTGCTAAAATTTTCTCCAAGTATTTTATATTACTTGATGCTATTTCATGTAGAATCATTTTAAATTTCATTTTTATTTATTTGCTGTTGATATACGAAAATGTAATTGAATTTGGATAATGACTTTTTATCCTGAGAAATTGCTCACCTGCTCGTGTGTGCTCTCTCTCCCCCCTCCACCTTTTAAAATAAATAAATAAATAAACATTTTAAAAAATAAAATAAAAACTGTGAGGTATTTTATAGTCTTATTTTTGGCACTCAGTCTTTGAAATCCAGTGTGTATTTTGTGCAGATAGCACATCTCAGTTTGGATTAGCTACACTTCAAGTGCTCAAAAGTCACATGAGATTGATAGCTTTCATACTGAATAGTGCAAATCTAGAAAATAAAAAGTATATAAATAAGTAACTTGTAGCTGAATAATATATTTTGTCCTACAAAGACATGGAAACAAATATCACATTGAAAATGTATTTTTTAATGCACATACTGCAATATCTAGCACACTTTTCATTACAAGTAATATTTTAGGAAGGCAACCACAAATGTTAAGAGCCCAAGCTCTGATTCTGGACTGTCTGCTTTCCTAATCTTGCCTCCATCACTTACTGTGTGACCTTGGACAGAATCCTTATTATTTGTCTTAGTTGCTTCATCTGTAAAATAAGGACAATAATATTTCCTATCACATGGGATTGTTGAATGTTAAGTAAGATAAAACTTAGAAGGGTAAGTTAATAGGGCTCTAGACAGCAAAATACATAGAATGAGATCAAACAGTGCCAGGCACATTGTACACACTTAAAAAATGTTAGCTATCAGTATTTCATTCTGTGTATGTGTGTGTGTGGTGTGTTTGGAAAACCCTTATGTATGACCAAGGTAAAAATGGACCAGTAGTAAGTTGGGCTCATTTATGTCTCTCTTAATTGGTCTTATGGTAAAAACTGAGCCACATATATCAGTTGATATATTAAAGTGGAATAATTTGGAAGCGTGACACTAAAGAAGAAAAATTATGAGGAAAGTGTTTGTGGAACTAACCAAAGATACAGCTGTGTAGCCTGGTCAGCCAAGAGAGAGTCCACATAGGGATCTCAAAATCACTCTGTATTTGGAGATGAATGGATTTTTCAGACATTTTCTATAGATATATTTGCTCTAATTTCTATTTCTGGTCCCAAGCTGCCAGTAACCTCTGCTGGCTCTGTTGACATCTGGCAGCTCTCTGGCTCAGTAACTTAAGTCAAATTACCTTTTTCTCTTTGTTTTAATAACTATTCTCTTCTATTCTTCTCCCTGGAAGCCAGAGAAAGAACAGAAGAAAAAGAAGAATCCCCTCTGAGGCAAAGTCTTAGATTTTTGAAAGAATCTATTTTGGACTCACTTTAAAATCCATTCATTTTGATGAATATAATCTAGTGTGTGTCTGGAGCCAGCCCAGTAAATTTGTGAAGATTCTCGGCTTCATCTCAGTACTCTCAGAGAGACAATAATTCTGTACTTCGGCAGCATAATGAGATTTATTTGCACAACTTCCATGAGTGTATCTATAGAATGTGTTTGTGGGGGAGAAGGGCTATTCAAGTGCTATCATCCGACTTTCTGCTTTCAGTAAATGTTTGCTATTTGAGATATTTTTCTATGTATGTGTCTCTTAGAGTTTCTTTGCTTTGTGATGTGTTCTTCTCTTGGGAGGCTGGCAGTGTAAGTGGTTGGCAAAAAAAAAGCTAATAAATCTGAGGTTAATAGGGCTCTAGACAGCAAAGTACATAGAATAAGGAGTCTCACTAGCTGCAGAGTATTGTTGAAGAAGGAACTGTCAACAGAAAGTCTGATTATTGCAAAGGACAGGACAAAGCTCAGAAAAATTCCAGATCTGTTTTCAATTCATTGAAGTAATATCTCACATCAGCATATACCTCTCCCCTGGGATTTGAAGATGCAGAGAAAGGAATCAAGGAAGGATACAACTTAGTTTGGATTTGAAGGTAGTTCAGGTAGAATACTTTGGTGGGGGTGGCAAAGGGTATAGGAATGGAGACTCATATACATAATGCACCTGAAATATTTGCATCTGACATAGGGATACAATTATCAAATAAACTAAATGCTCTCTGATTTATAACACAGACAAAGGTTTCTCTCAAAATCAAGTGAACCACCACTTAAAATGTATACACTTCTTAAATTGAAGAAAGAAAAAATCCCATTTAAAAATAATTTGCCAGGAATTAGAATAAACTGAGGTTCCCATATAAATTGTAAGTCTCTCAATATTTATTGAGTAGGCAATTTGTGCCAAGTTCATTTCTAGGTATAAAGGGTGGTCTGAACAACTAAAGGTCAAATCTTTTAGCAATCCCATCCAGTGGCAACTCATTGACTCCTACTAGATGCTCAGTTTTATAATTTTTTTAAATATTTATTTATTTCTGAGACAGAGAGAGATAAAGCATGAGTGGGGGAAGGGCGGAGAGAGAGAGGGAGACACAGAATCAGAAGCAGGGTCTAGGCTCTGAGCTTTCAGCACAGAGCCCGACGCAGGGCTCCAACTCACAAACCATGAGATCATGACCTGAGCCGAAGTCGGTTGCTCAACCGATTGAGCCACCCAGGCACCCCTAGATGTTCAGTTTTATATGAGGCACTGGTCCATGTGGGTAGGGACCAGCAGAGGGAAAGGTATTATAGAATCCTTGGAGGTATCTGCCAAATCCACATTCACCTTCTCTTGAGACAACCATGTAACCCTGAGCAAGAGAGAGAAAGGGAGAGTATCACTGAGAAAGTACATAAACACTCTAGCTCCTGATGGCTCTACCCTCTCTTGTAACCTGTCAGGGGCTTCTTGCCCTTGAGTTCATTAGAATACAACTGTTTTCTTAGAATCAATTTCCTTTCCTGGCTTATAGTAGTTTGAATGAATATGTGCTATTTTTGAGTGAGGCCAGACATACTTATAAACAAAGGAAAATTAATAAGTATTAAAGTGGAAATAATCCTTCCTATTCTAATTTCTATCTTTCTGCCTTGTAAGTGTATGTTTTTCTTGATACTCATTTTTCTTTCTGAGCTGTTCAATGTACCCCTTCTCTTCTCTCTATTCTCTTCTTTGCAATTTTATCTGATTTCCTGGTTCTTATGATAATGTCAGTATAAATGAGTCCCAATCTTTTCTCTGATTTCGACCTTTTATGCACATTATGCTCTGATAAAATTGAACTCTATACTATATGACAGAAATCTATTCCCCACATGGTTAGTGTAGTAGTTATTTCGGAAATAAAACAGTGTTTTCCATATGAACCATAGCCTTTTCTATCTCAATCTCTATATGGCCAAGTCCTACCCATCTGAGTTTATTTAAATGTTTCATCTTTCTGATTCCCCTTGTTCACATCATCCTTCTTATCCTCTTTCCTTTTAAACCTACCCACCATGGAGAGTAAAGTCTTCTTGAACTTCTCACACTATTCTAAGTACTTTACATATGTTAACTCATTCAATAATAACCATCATTACCCTATGATGTATATCACTCTATAATCACCACTATTTTACAGATGAGGGAATTAAGGCATAGCAATCACATGGCTTTCTTAAATTCATGCTCCTAATAGGTAACAGATTCAGGATTCAAACCTAGACAGTCTCGTTCTAGATTCCATGTTTTTAACCCTTATTCTATAATGCCTAAACATCATTGATGCTTTATATCTAGTGTTAAAGATGTTAATGAAGCCTTCCTTTTGTGCTATACTCTAATCTTCTTGAGCGTTCTTCAAGCAGCTGTTTGACTTTCTTTGGCTCCCGTACAATTGCATAGCAGGGTGTCTCATACATTCCAGAAACTCAATGAATACTGGGTGAAGGATTGATTCTCTTATTTTGTTACTACATCACTTTCTGTGGTTTGGTTGTTCCTAAATTTAACCAAACAACATATTAGTTGATGGTCAATATGTTGATTTATCAAAAGCCTTATTAAGAACAGAGTAAGCCTTTACATCTTTCATGCCACCTCTTACCTCCTCCTGGCTGAAGAAGAAAGTGGAATTGGTTTGACATGACAAATTTTGTGGGCTGCTTTTAAACAACTTAATAACCTCCAGGATTTCACAAATTGATCTTTTTCTTAATGAATTGCCCCAGAAACTTTCAAGTTTGAGAGTCAGACCAACTGCTCCATAATTCATGAGTTAGTCCTTGTGTTCTTCTTGTAGTGCAGGATGAACTGATTAATTTTTTGGACACTTTGGCAAATCTGATCTGGATGACTAAGTCCCTGACCTGTTTTAAATCCTGTTTCTTAAGTCCTCTGGTAGGAATTGTATTATGTTTCTGACAATAGTAGCCTTTGTAATGAGAACTGAAACAAAACAGACATTAAACATGCCTATGTTAACCAACCATTATTCATTTCTCTTCTTACTGCAATGAGTGTCTACCCTTTGTTTGGACTATATTTGAAATATGTTTCTTTGTTGCTAAATGTTACATCCCTCCTGCTAAGTTGATTTTGTGTATCAGAAGTGTATGCTTAGTTTGAGGCTCTGGGTAATACAATTTGGATTCATTTAGTTTTTGAAGGCTAAAGTTTGAGGGTTATTTATTACAGCAGCACACCCCATGCAAGCATGACCTTTACCTTACTCATGAAGAAGGGCTGGCCACACAGACAACAATCTACTTAATCTTGCTGTATTATGTCAGGCAAGTGCCTAGGAAAAATTCTGAAGCTCATGATGTAGTCAAAATAAACTAATCTGTAATAGTTGAAGATGTTTCTCCTTTGCTTGAAGATTGTAGTTCCAACTTTAAAGTGAGATATTTTATTTCTTATTTATTTTCTTGTTTATATCTTGTTTCTTCTAATTTTTGAAGAAAATATTTATTGACATTCTATCGTGTTCCTGGCCAGGTACTAGGTCAGGAGAAACAATATAAAGATGAATAACTGATCCCTGCCCTGCAGGAGTTCCTCTGGTGGGAGGACATAGTCAAGTCATGTATCAACAAAAATATTGAATGTTTACAGAGGGAAGAGTGACTAACTTCCCAGAAGGGCTTGGCAAAGGTGAATTCTGAACCAGATCTGGATGGCTAAAAAGGAGTATACAAAACAGAGAGGAGGGAAAGGGGAAAAGATTGGGTATGAAAGAGAGATAGAGGGTGAAGATGAAAAGGAGAGGTGGGCTCTGATGGGGAAGGGCATGGTGTGATTTTCTAAAAGGATCTGATTATATTCAGAATGTTATAAAGTCTGAAGGTTTTGAAACATGAGAATGACATGTTTGTGTTTTTGTAGAAAGATCACCTTGGTGTCAGTGAGGGATAATTTGGAGGGAAAATAATAAGTAGCTGCCTATAAATACTGAATAATATTGTTTAGAAGATATCTACATAAAAAACTCAACTCTAGTGAAGAGAAGTATTTTGTTGTTAATGATCATGTACTGATGATTGTTAATGATTTATTTGCCCTATAACAAAATAATTAACTATGGCGTTCCTTTGCTGCTCTCTGAGTACAGAATCACTGCCATTTCCCCAACCCACTACCCATATCTGAAATTCAACAAAACTCTTGACATTTAAGGAGTTCATGCCCATTTGTGCACTATTTGTGCAGCAGGACTTGAACAAACCTGTAATGCACATTTGGCGGGAAAATGGCCTTAAAATTAATGTGGAGCCCACACTTTCTCTGCTGATTAATTCTAGAATCAATCGCTTATTTAATTGATGGTGATGACGATGATTGTGATGCAGTAATGCAAACGACAGTTGGAACAATTAGCTCTCTTGTCCTTGTCCATGGAAACAAATGTCTTCTCTAATTATGAAGAATTACATTGTTTTATACAAGGGGTCTAACATCCCATATCCATAAAAGGAGAATCTTGCCATTCAGGGTATATTTGAATAGCCTACTGGGTTCATGTGACAACTGGGATATATTATGGGGTGAGGAAAATAATAAAATGTACTGAAGAAAAAGTAGACATGGAATCCACCATTAAGGTCTTTTGTACTAATAAGCATTTTAAAATGTAAAACAATATAATGATCTAGTGCAGCAGAAACACAAATGTGTCCACAGTGAATTACAACTTTAGAAACATATCATGATGTCATGATATTTGGTTTGATCAGACTCAGCTCAGGTGGAAGTGAAAAGAATTTTGCAAATAGAAGCTAATGATCATTTTGATGTCAAGGGGTCACGGTGGAAGTAATGACAAGTCAAGGCCAGAGCTACCACTGATGTGACAAAGCATAAGTCCATCTTCTGTTTCATATCCAAAGTCCTAAGTTCAAGACCTGGCCCTGCTGCATATTGGCTCTGGGACTGTGGGGAGTTCGTTGAAGCAATAAGTGCCTTTTTTTAAAATCTGTAAAATGAACAAATTCAATTATATGCCCTCTGAGATGCTTCCTACTTCTAACATTCTTTAACTCCGTGAACTGACAAGACTGACCAAGACTCTTGATGGGTTGCTGGGGCTGTGGTGCTAAGCAGCACTACAGATGAAGCAGTGTGGGGAGGACTTTCTCTGTGTTCCCTTTTGGATGGAGCTGATCTCCATCTGTGCCTTAGTTTCCACAAACGAATTATGAGTTTGGAGTTTCTGAAGCAAGTCTATAGCTACTCATAGGACTGAATCTACCATAAGTAAAGGAAAAAGAAAAGGAAACGGATTGGATACTCTGGCATTTCTTTGCCATAAGGGCAATGTAGTGTGGTGGTTAAAACATTGACCAGCTCCGTGATTTAGGTAAATTAGTCAATCTCTCCAGGACACATTTTCTCATTGGTAAAATTGGGCTAAGGTTAGCATATCTATCTCATAGTGTAGCCTTGATTCTCTTGGATTCAGAGGAATAATTTAAAAAATAGTATTTATTGAAGGGCATCAAAGCCAGGCACTTTGTGTGAGCTTTAACCTTTTGGTCTTGTTTATTTCTCAAAAGAAGTAACAGGATATAGAGTAGAAAGTCTAGGGTGGCAGACAGGGAGGAAAGAGGGATGCCAGAAACAACATTTTTGAAGTTTTGTAGCTTTGCCTGGGGCTGGACTCATCCCACATACTTGCTTTGGTTTTCTCATAATTCATAAGCATACTGCTATTGTAGGCATGACTTTTGAATTTCCAGAAAAACAATAAAGAAGAAGAGAAAGTTAGTGAAAGTGGATTAGTAGCTAAACATAAATGTGGCTTTTGCATTTTATGTTCACACCAGCGTATTCTACTTTAAATTTCTCTAATTTTGTTTTTCCCACATTTCAACTTGGTGGAAACCGTTTGCTATCCTTATGTTCAGTTAGTGGATTTCTTTTGTGGGGAAAAGAGCTTTAAAAAATCTACTGTAATGACCACAGCACAAGTGAATCCTTTCTATAAATTCACTTGGATTTTTCCCTTGAATATTGTAAATGAACTGTAAGACTATAGTTAACATCCCCGAGAGAAGCAATGGGTTCCTCTTCTATTACTTTTAGGTCTACACCTAAAATTAATTTGTTTTTGCTTTCCATAGAGGGCAGTCTAAGACAAACTGCATTTAAAGTAAAACAGGAATGATTTGGAAGACATAGGGAAGAACTGGCTACGATGAAGAATTTTCAAACACTGTGGTATATTATCCAGAACGACTGTGAAAATGTCTTCCCTTGAGAACTTGCTAAGTAGACTGGCTTCCTCCCTGTTTATATTATTTTCAGTGCAGTGGTAGCTGATTGTGTGTGTGTGTGTGTGTGTGTGTGTGTGTGTGTAAGTGATGTATTCAAAGCCCCTTCCAGTCCAATCTTGCAGAGCCTAATACCAAAGGGAAAGGAACCTTCACAAAGAGCCTTTATCATTAGAGCCAACTTAATGACAAAGAGCAATTAAGCATTTCTATGGCGGGTAGTATTCTGTGTCTGTTAGCTATTATTAAACTTATTGAGTTTTTGAAGGGATTTATCTCTTGTTGCCTCTCTTTGCCTTTGGCTCAATAGGGCAATGAAATCAGAATTGCATGCCTGTGACAACATGGGGCGTTGCCACAGGATGAAAGATGTTACCAATTTAGCCTGCCGACCACTTCAAAATCAAGAGGAGGAGCAGATGGGCTGGCGCTGGAAAATTCTCCTACTTGCTAAACGGAAATAACTCATAAAATACTAAAGATGAAAAAATGATTTAAAAATTAAGCAAATACAATTCTTTTGTTTGTTTGTTTGTTTCTGTTGGTTTGTTTCCTAGACAATGAAGTCATGTCTGATCTAGGATCAATCAGAAAGGATTTGTGGGGGCATACTATCTATCTTGTTATGAACTGTGGAGTACAAATTAATGATTCTTTAAAGATATGGACTGCTTCTAAGGAGAGTACATGTGAATACCAGAACAAGCTGCACACACACGCGTGTGTGTGTATGTGTGTGTGTGTGGCTATTTATATCTATCTGTGGAATTATATTAGCAGCAAATCTTGCATTAGTATTATATGCATATCACATATAGATAACACTAAATGTTAAATTGCTAGATACTGGCTGTGAAGAACCGTAAATTATGCAATATACAATACATATACTGTAAAGGAGAATTTTTAAAGGAGATGAATATGAATGGAGGCATCAGGGTTGACTTGATTTGGACATTCAAGTGCATAGATAGATAGGAGAAACAAGACAATCAGTTTTGACAAATAGTTCAAGCCAAGGTAGAGGCTAGAGTCAGAGAGGCAATAATAAAAAGGCCGCCTAATGGGGGTTAATTATTTCTTGATTTGGAATTATAGGAGATAAAACAAGGTAGGCAAATAGGCTAAGAGACCTAGCCAGAGTTGGAATTCATGTGGTACCCATTATAGGATCCTAAATTGGAGATGGAGAAGGATGAGTAAAATTTAGCTGGGAATCGGGCAAGAGTGCTTCAAGTATGCAAAGGCAAAAAGGAGGAAGGGCACTCCCCTGAAGAGCTGAATGGAGCTGAATTTGGGTACATAGCAGCCTGGACCAGGAGAAACACAAGAATGTGGAATAAGATGCAATAGTGCACCAGTGTATTATGCAGACCACATTATTCAAGCTTGGTGGACTACGTTAGAGGTTTGGGATTTTAACCCCAGTGCAAAGTAGCTACCAAAGGATTTTAGCCTGTGGTTGCCAATTTGTGATGATGGAAACTCCAGAGAGCAAAATATGTAATGATAATAGCTATAGTAGCATTTATTAAATGCTTCCTTGGCATCAGAGGCTTTATATGTTGTTATTTAATCTTCCCAACACCTGGCGAGGTAATAATTGCTACTCTTTATTGGGCGCCGACAATATTCCAGGCACCATATCAAACACTTTACAAATATGTCTGTAATCTCACAACAAATTTGTCAGGAGGTATTATTATCTCCTTATTTTAAATAGTAGAATACAGGCAGAGAATGCATGCTCAGAATGATTAACTGATGATTAAGGTAAGTGGCAAGAGCTGCTGTGCAAGCGTAAAGCGATATAATCCCAGCATTCTGCAGTCTCAGGCATGCAGTGTACGTAAATGGAGAAACAACTGAAATGTGTCAACAGTACCCAAAGCAAGATAAACAAAGAAGAAGTCAAGGAAGGCCTTTAAACACTCAAGAACCTCCCATTTTGGCTGACTTTAGGACAAATCCACACAATCTGTTTGTCACTGTACCTAATTCACCAGCAACCCATTAAGTCATCTGGTGTTCATGCTATACGTATTAACTTCCTAGGGTTTCCATAACAAATAACCACAAACCCAGTGGCTTACAAGAGTAGACATTTATTAAGTTCAGACCACAAGTCTGAAATCAAGATGTTGGCTGGACTATGTCCCCTCTGGAGGTTCCAGGGGGACTCCTTCCTTGCCTCTCCCTTTGGTGGTTCCAGGCATTCTGTGGTTTGTGTCTATATAGCTCCAATCTCTGCGTCTGTCTTCACATGGCCTTCTCCTTTCCCTTGTGTGTAGCTTTGCAGTGTGTCTCCTATAGGATACTTGTCATTGTATTTGGCCCACCTGGATAATCTATGATGATCTCATCTTGAGTTCAATTTAATTACATCTACAAATTTCTTTTTCCAAATAAGTTCATATTCACCAGTTCCAGAACATGGACACTATCTTTCTCCCATTTTACCATGTATTCCATTTCAAGAAGCTCCCCCTATGAACACATCCAGAAAAACAAAGAAACAAAAACAGGTTATTACCAATCTGGTTGTGATCTCTTTGCTCCTAGAGCAAAGACTTCTTTCCTCTAGGTTCAGTTCTCTTCCTGTGATTAAGGCTTCTGATCAAGTAAGGACAAACTGAAGGTCCACAGCAGCCTGTGGATTTTTTTCCATTCTGTAATTGGAGGTTCTGTGATATTGCACATTTGACCAAAATCATACAATTTCCCCTTTCTTCTTTGGTAGGGAGATACACAACTGTTCCTATTTGTACATATGGCATTAGACTGTGTATTGTTATTGTACCTAAGAAGAAAAAAGTCTGTCTGGGATATAAATAATAGTTAAGACTTGAAGATCATTTCTCCTTCTTTTTTAATTTGTCAGTGTTAGTCCAACAAACCAAAGTGAAAAAGATCTTCACATGGCCCTGAGTTAACATACTCTGCTCTACTCATTTGTACATCCAGACATAAATGATAAGGCATAGTATGTGTTTGAAATGGGGCCCTGGAATCTGACCTGCAGATCAAAAAAGTGCTAATAAGTGGCAATCAATCCATCGGCCAACAAATGGTTTTATTTTCACTCAGTGAGGGTTTCACGCTTAAAGGGGAGATGGATAATTAAGACTTCATGTTTCAAAATATTAAATATTGATTTGTAGACATTTAGCAGCAGGCATAAAGCTCTCCTGAGGGATGACAACAACTGTCTAAAAGATTATAAAAGATTTTATTTCTCTTGGTAGAATTTAGCATTTATTTCTTATTTAAAAGATGTGAAATGAGAGTTAGTAAAATATGATATCAAGGAGATAGCTCGGAGCTCTGCAAATGGATGTCATGTCGGTGGTGTGGGGCTAGCCAGAGTTAAAATAAAACCGTTTTGCTAGTTTCATATCGGCTTTTGGTTTATTGAAGTGTCAGAAGGTTTATAAGCTCTTCAACTCAAGTTTTGATTGTTTTATCCAACTACTGTCACTTCTTATCAGTATTAAAGGCAGAAATCAAAGAAAAGGCCCAGGGGAGGAGGACTTCCAAATGTTGCTTTTTGCTGTCACAGTTTTAACGCTGAGACGCTCTTGACAGGCCCTTTTTCTTGCCACCACGGAGTAATTAGGGGGATTTTTATAATAGGCTTCACCAATTAGTTAATACAATTTCTGATTAAACACTCCTTTGTCTCAGCCTTGGAGAAACTGCCTAAATGAGTGGGAGCTAGAGATGGGACCTATAGGGGCTAGAAGGGAGATGCCATAGTGAGGGCAAGGGTCACCAGAGCTTTGATTTTCCCAAGACCTTGATTCAGGTATACTTGTCAGTACAGGCAACTGGGATAACATTAGGGCCAGACATAATATGAAGACCTCATAGAATAATTTGCAATCAATAGCTCCTATATAATGCGTGGTTTTCTAGCACTTCAACAAAATTTAGTGTCTTTCAAAAGGTTTTCTCTACCAATAAGTTCGTTTGGTTGAGGGACTGTGCAAGGTACAGAAAAAGACATCAAGTTGAATGGGTGTGGGGAGACCCACAAAACACTCTAATGGTTCTGGAAATATACAACATGTAAGATTTATAAAAATTGCAAAATTCCCCAGGCTTGCCACAGAATTCTCATAGATGCAATTGGAGTTGCATCTTTATTTATACTACTTAATATGCTTCAATACAACAAGCATGCTATCAAAAATCAAAAGCAAGGTTTATTGAAGCAAGTTCTTAGTTGATAAAAGTAAAAACTGCAGTTCCAAGTCAGAATTCTTTTAGCAATGTAATGCTTGAGGTTTTCAGGTGGTGTGGAGGAGTGGTGGATCTTGGGGTCTGCTCTTCCCCTGGGGTGGAGGGTCGAGTTTACAACCCTTGAAATGCCCAGGGTGGGTGTACCTGGAGGGATTTTGGTTCTGTGGTCTCTTCTGCCCTTCCCCTATTTAGCTCAAAGAATGGCTACCTATTTCTAAGCAGCTTCTCAAATTTCCTCCTTTTGCAGCATTCACCCTGGGTTTTGTTTTTTATTTCTCGTTTTAGTACTGGGGAAAAGTGACAGCTGTTGGATTTTATTTTATTTTATTTATTTTTTTAAAATTTTTTAACGTTTATTTATTTTTGAGACAGAGAGAGACAGAGCATGAACGGGGGAGGGTCAGAGAGAGAGGGAGACACAGACTCTGAAACAGGCTCCAGGCTCTGAGCAGTCAGCACAGAGCCCAATGCGGGGCTCGAACTCACAGGCCGCGAGATCATGACCTGAGCTGAAGTCGGCAGCTTAACCGACTGAGCCACCCAGGCGCCCCAGCTGTTGGATTTTAAAAATCAGAATTTGGATTGAAGTTCTCATACACTTTCTTCCCACTGAAGATAATATAGCATTTAGGCATTTGCTTTTGGCAGCTCCTGTAACTTTTGAGGATTGAGGTAGGTAACACACACTCTAGGCATAAACTGTGAAGAGAAATGAGCAAGACCCCAAAGCTCCCAAATGTAGCCGTGATTCCCCAATGGATGATCTTGAATGTCCACACCTGGTGATCTGCTTCCTATTGACTTTTTTTTAATCAATTGCACCAAGGGGCTTTAGAATTACTCATTAAGGAGATTGAAAAAGAAACAAATTTGGTTCAAGATTTTGTACTGAAAATTTGCACTTTCTGAATCTGAAGTGCCCAGCATTAGGGCTGTGTAGCTCTTACCTCGTGCTTTGATGGCTCCATTGCACATGTTCCATGGCAAAGTGGAAAAGATTTAATGAATTGCCTTGTGGTATAGGAAATTGATTTTTTTTTTTTAATTTTTTTAACGTTTATTTATTTTTGAGACAGAGAGAGACAGAGCATGAACGGGGGAGGAGCAGAGAGAGAGGGAGACACAGAATCGGAAGCAGGCTCCAGGCTCCGAGCCATCGGCCCAGAGCCCGACGTGGGGCTCGAACTCACGGACCGTGAGATCATGACCTGAGCCGAAGTCGGACGCGTAACCGACCGAGCCACCCAGGCGCCCCAGGAAATTGATTTCTTTAGCAAATATTAGTTTGGGAGTTCCGTATGTGAAACTGACATGCAGTGTCACACCTCATTTTATTTTGTTTATTGTACAGGTATATTCAATTTTAGAATAAAAATATTTTTGTGCTTCCCATTGAAGTTCATGTGATTTATTTCAGAGCTATCTTTTGCTTATAATGGAACACATAGAATTAAAAATGCATACTTTTAAAGGCATATCCTTTTGTTATCAGGCATCTGAATGCATCACACCGTTTTATCAGCAGTAGTAAGTACAGACTAGAATAGGGAAGTGACAGAAAATCCATTTGACAGAGAAAATAGGCTCTCCTCCTATGGGTATGTGATTGCATGTGTGTAAGTAACATTATGGCAATCGTAATATGAGGACAGACATCTTTTGGCATCATAATGGCAAATCATAAGAAAAAATACAATTTTTAAAGTGTGGTCTGTTTTGGTCACTTGATTATTTCATACTTGCAGCAAATAGAAAATAGACTATGACAAGAGAATCTACTACATGAGACTCAAAATTAAGTCCTAGGTTATATCTCTTTTATAAGTGAAAGGAAATTTACAAGGCAGGTCATCTATTTGGAAAAAAAGGAGGAGACACTATAGTTAGAAATAAACACTCGTATTTTGTTTTAAACATATATTTTATAAAACAAAGAAGCAGCTGTGGTTTCCATAAGAGAATCATTGGGAGTGCATTAAATGGAGTATTTAAAGCTGTGATGTGGAAGTGGGAATTCATACCAATTATCATTGCTTCTAATAATTTAGATAGTATTTCCTAGTGTGCAAGAAAATCTCTAAAGTATATGCTCATGTTTATATTTATATTTAGGTTTGGAAACACAAAACAAAACAAAGAAAAAAAATTTTTTCTTTCTGAGGCCTTCCAGGAAAGTCTTATTAGACATGCAAATCCTTTCCGATTATCAGGTGATCAAGGAAGTATTTGCCATTTCTAAAATACTGAACATTAGATTCTGAAGAGAATGCACCCCGAAGAGGGGAAACCTGGTGCATTTAATAATGTATACTTCATTTACAGTTCCGAGTAGGGTTTGTTCTTCTGGCTACGACATTTCCCCCAGTCATAGTTCTGATGTATGCAGATCTCTAAGTACATTTTAAATAGAACAACAGCTGAACGATACACTCAACAGAATTCATGAAGAGGAAATAGACATATTTCGGCATGGGAGAATATTTATGCATTATTTAACAGCAATAATGTTTGAATTCATACATTATGCAAATGCAGTTATAATCAGGAAAATGAAAGAACTTGGACTGTGCAACATCCTTAAACCCACCATTAGGTACCTATTTGTGCATAGCATTTAATACTGCACAATGCCTTACAATGCTACAGTGTGTCACTCGAAGAGAAAAGTTATCAGAGACTAACTGGGTATAAAATGAAAAGTTGATGAACCCCTGATTGCTACCTTGATATTGACTTTTATAAATTTATCCTCAAACAAGTGTAAGCATGTTAATGATAATTAAAATGATATTGGAATAAAATGCGCTTCACTCAGTTGTTGCCCCCCATTAAAGCTTTTTCATACCGAGTCAGATATGGATAACTTCATCCTCTCTACCTAGAGAGCCCCACCTCTGTGCAGGCACTGTTCTCAGCACTTTACAAGACTTACCTCATTTAATCTTTTAGCAATTATCGCATAACAATGCCTTGAGGTAGACACTGTTGTTATTCCTATATTACAGATGAGGAAACTGAACCCCACAGAGGATGAATAGCTTGCCCAAGGTCACTCAGTATTAAGTGGTAGAACCTTGGCTTTGAAAACTAGAAGTCTGAATCCAAGGTCCATGCTCTTACCCACTATGTCGTATTATTTGTTACCATGAGAGTTACTCATATTCTATTTCCTTCTTTCAGACATAAACTGACTGCATTAAAAATGATAACAATTGAGGATTTGTTATATCCCAGGCACCATGCCAGCATCAGTGGATGCAAAGCTAAGTAGGCATAGGCTCTGCTCTCCAGAGGCTCACAGTCTAGCAGGGGAGGTAACCATGAAACCACACTGCTTGATAGGAGGTTCAGAGATGTGCATGTAGAGAAGGAATTAGACAAGCAATTGGAAGGGCATCTAACCCATCTTGAGGAATAGGAGTAGGAAAGTGAAGGAAATCAAGGGAAGAGATATTTGTTATTGGAGCTATATCCTACTCACTTTGTCCTTTCCTTACCTCTAGCTCCTGGCATGGGATTCTGCACAGAAAGAATAAGTAGATCAATTCAATGTTTAATTGGTTGAAGTAGGTTCCTCATTCCCAATACCGGGGACCCAGTGACTTTCATGCTTGCGATTCTGGGTGCAACAGTGTCTGGGCGAAGTTTAGAGAAGACATGTTCCCTGAGTTAACTGAAAGCAGTGCTTGGTGACTTATAGAGAATATTATAAGATCCATGACCTTTGCCCTAGGGGAAACAGTACACCACTTATGTGAAGTTCTGTGAAATGTCAAGGTGAATTCTAAAACCCCCTCTGGACCCCAGGATAGGGATCCCTGATCTAAAGCTGGGTAAGTAATAAGCCTACCAGTATATAATGGCAATGAGTAAGTATTGATCAGCTGTTCTCTAACTTTCTGGTCTCAGGACCTCTTTACACTTTTAAAACTTATTGAGGAACCCTCCCCTCCCCCACCGAGTTTTTTGTTTATGTGGATTATATTAATTTTCATTTTTCATATTCGAAATTAAAACTGAGTAATTAAAGAACATTGCCTATTAACTTAAAAAATATAATAACAAGCCCCATTACATGCTAACATAAAAGTTGTTACAAAGCATAAGTATATTTTTAAAGCAAAAAATAAACATGAATGGCATTATATATGCTTTTGTAAATTTCTTTAATGTCTGGTTCAATAGAAGACAGCTGGACTCTCAGGTCTGTTTCTGTTTTTAATCTGTTGGGATATGTTATCTTGGTTGAAGCATATAAAGAGAATCTGTTCTCACATAGACATGTAGTAGAAAAGGGAGAAAGACTTTAATACAGTCTCTTAAGATCATTGTGGACATTCTTCTCTGATACCACACCCAAACTTGGCAAGTAGTTGTTTCCTAAAGGTTACTTGAAATGGCAAACCTGAAACCGTATAATGAGCTTTTTGTACTCTGTTACATGAAATCCATTGGCTTTCTTTGCATTTGGGTGGATCTTTTGTCCTTGCATGATTTTTATAAAACATTGCAATGGTCTTTTGGAAATATAAGTTCACTGAGTTACGCAGATCTTCCAAATGTTGACGTACTTCATTACATGGTATTAAAAAATTGCATTCATTAATAGCATCATCAGTCCCATCCAAAAGTCTTTAAGCATTAGGGAACTGTCGAGCTTATCATTGTGGATACAACTTTTCCCAAATTCCAATTTTTACATGAAATCTTTAGTTTTATCAATGGCAACAAACATTGCCAGTTGTTTTCTCTGAAATGTTCACTTCATATGATTTTGAGAAAATGTCCTCCAAATACACAAGATGGAGTAATCACAGTCATTCTTTCAATTAAAAACAGTGTTGTACAAAGTGGCTTGTTCAGCTCACAACCCAAACAATTGCAAAAGTTCTTCCTCTTGAGATAAAACGTGTACTTCTATATGCAGCCAAAGTGCCTTGTATCTTCTTCCCATTTTATTATCTGGATTATTAAAAACTATATTCAAGAGTCAAGTGCCAATGGAGTTAATTTTTACTGTTTCATAACAGGCATTACTAATGAACCTGGCAGTTTTTACAGAACTGTGACTGTGTGACAGTTGAATAACATGATTATATTTTACTGTTGAATGTTATCGCCTCGATTTTGCTAAGGCACCAGAAGTCTTTCCCACCATTGCTTTTGCACCATTATTGCAACCCGTCAACACAATAAAAAAATCAAATATCTTAAGTATGATTATGGAGGTAGTCTTTACCTTGCAGATGCCCCCCAAAACTCTTAAGGATCCTAGTGTTCTGCATTCCACACTTTGAGAGCCACTGGTGTAGAGGACACAAAGAAAAAAAATCTATGGAGGAAGGTTGAAAAGAGTTTTGAGGAAAGCTGAAAGGTTCGGAGTAAAGAACTTTTCAGGAGGAGGAGTTAACTAATAAAAGTAATAATATATGCCTACAAGCGTTTACAGTAGGCTGCACACTTCGTGGATGTACAACATATCAATTTTAACATTGGATTATTCCGGATAAGAATGTGAGCCTTTTGAAAAGGCCTACAACTGCAATTTTTGACCTTAGCGTCTTAAACACATTAATATGTATTTCTCTGGGTAGAATTTAAAGAAGTGAATGGGAATGGTAGAAGGGAATTGCACTCATCTGGCTGAAAATAGAAATTAAAAAAAAAAAATCTCACAAAACAAAGGCTTTCTAGAGTGAACTTAAATTGTGAACACGTGAGCTTCAAAGAGTCCAGGTTCCGGGTGGAGTGTTGACAGAGGCAGGACTGGAGAAGCAGGAGAAGGCTGTTCCGCAGTAATTAAAACCAAACTGAAGAAGCCGGAAGATGCTTGTTATTCTGTGTTTTCTTAGCAGTGTGTTCAAGCTGCCACGGAGGAGGCTCCATTAGCATTTACTTTACAAATCTCATTTCTTCAGAGGTCATAGCTCAAGCTGAAAATTCACTTCTGGTAGAAATTCCTTACCTTTCCTTTGGCCCATGTCACAAATGCAATGCTTCCTAAGTTTGTTTTAGTTGTCTAAATATTGTAGGGTAGCCTGGTAATAAATCAACTTCATGCAATATTTTTCTACTCTTTATCTCTAGTCATCTTGAAACACTAAGGGTTTCTTGCATTAGGGTAGAATCCTGTACAATACATAGATCACTGATAAAAAGATAATTTTGTGTTGTGAAACAGGTTAATAAGAAAGAATATTACTAGCCATTCATCTTTCTGCCTCCAAGGCAAAGAATATCTTCCAGAGAGATAGCAGTCGATGTCTTTTTAAAAATACAGTGATAATTTTGCCACCAAGATTACTGCCATATGGATGGAAACTTGAGGTAGAAAGTTATCCTAAGCTTCAAATTTCATTCATACTTTGTGATTTCCTTGACATCACCGTTTCTTTAAGCACAGTTAAGGTATATCGTGTAGAATCTTTCATATAGTCCAATATGCAGTTATTTCTGGGACTAGGTTGGCATTTGGTGGTGTTTCCTGCCAAGGTATTTTGCAAAGGAAATCACTGTGCTTTGGTATTCCATGCATGATGTAATCTGCTGGGACATTGAGTACCTACCACACACACACACACACACACACACACAAAAAAAAAACAAAACCCAAAAACCTAGAATAAACAAAATCTACACTGGTCTTCTGACCTTTGTGGGTCATAGTCACCCCAAAAAGAGGACTAGTAAGTTCACAGCTTTGGAGATAAAAGTAAATGAGATCAGGTGGTAGTCTTCTGTTTCTACCCAGTTGGAAGAAAATGCTTTTTTGGTCTGGAATGTTCTAACATCCATACTTGGCTTTGTAACTAATGTAGTGATTGAACACATGTAAGTAATTCTAGACTAGGCATAGATGGTAGATGAATGGAAGAACTTTCTGTTTGTGCAATCTGTTACACTACGCAAATGGGCTTTCAAAGATCTTTTTGGGAGGTATCTTTTTTGGAAGTTTACATAAGAATCACAGATTTCAAAAAAATCATAGCGATAAAGGAGACTTTGGAGATGGTCTATTACTAACCATTCATTTTTTAGGTAAAATATATTTTCAGCTCTTTAGGGTCATATCAAACGAGGGTCAACCTCTAGATGGGAAATAGGCCAGACAACGCCTTGAATTCCTTTCAAAACCTAAGTTTTCATGATTTAAAGACAGATATGAAAATACTTGCATTGAAATAAAAGCCCTCCACACATTCTAGCTATTATTATTATCCTAACTATTGGTTAGGTCCTGAAGAGTAAAACAGTAACAATAAATCCAGGTCTGAGAAAAAGGCTGCGTCTCTACAGAGCCTTTCAGGGGAAGTGAAAGCAGCGTTAGCCTGCTGAATGGTCTTAATGGGGAGCAGTTGAAAAGAGCTTAGAATTTCCCAATCGACAGAAAAATGGCATAGGCGTCATTTCAATCTCATAGAACCCTAAAACAACAACAACTAAAAACTTTGTTCCCTTTGTGAGTCAGAATAAATATGGTCTAAAAAGAGGCCACTGGAAGGAAGGATGGTGTTTGTTTATTCCCAATGAATACTGTAACTGTGATATATTTATAATATGGATGCTTTTGTTTTTTAAGGTAGAATACACCTCCCCCACCGCACATACACGTTCTGAGCTGAAATGTGGCACCAGGAGCTTTATCCTGCACAGTTTCATCATTAATAGTGTTATCATTAATGCAAATGTTGACACATTATCTACACAACCATTTTCTAGTAAGGAAATCCACAAATAATACTTGACATCTTGTTTGCATAGCAGCTACACGGTGTATTTTTCACTGTTCTTTATATCTTTACTGCATCTTGGAGCTCCACATCATTTTGGCCTAGTTCAAATTTTTTAATATTCAAACCTGAGTCAACATCAAAATACAAATCAGTTTCAAAATGATTTTCCACGCTAACACTCTTATGGATCTCTACAAATATTATCACGTTGATTACTAAACAGTTTTAAGATTCAATGATTTCATGCTAATTTTTTTTGCCCACTAATATGATTTGTGGACCTTCATAGTACCCTTTTTTGGGTATGATTTTTTATTTCTCATTTTCTTTTTAGAAATACATTCTTCATTAAATGTGTAATTTTTAATACTGCTCAAGGTTTTCTAGGATCCTTGATGTAATGATACTTCAATTATTTTAAACTATTGTTTGCAATGCAGTTAAGCAAGATACTGAGAATCTTGAGCACTAGAATTTCATCTGTGTGACTAGAACCATTACATAACTATTGCATACTTGCTATCAATTCTGCAGGATTTAAATCAGAAACAATCTTTTAAGGGCTGCAAACATCTCAGCTCCTAAGAAAAACATTGTAGAGAGGGTTTGCTAATTGATTTTTCCTTAAGAACAATCTGTTTCTCTTCCAGTTTATTATAGAAAACACTGGCATGTGTCATTTTTCCAATATTTGGAGCTCGCTGCCCTAATAAATGCACATATCAGATGATGCTCTCTCCCTGTCTGATGGGAGGATGGTGTTGGGCAGAAGAAGGTCACAATGATGTTAAATTTGCTGCTGAGCAAAGGATCAAAGTGTAAATGGAATCTTGAAGCTGGGAAATGTGAGTGTGCCAGTGTAAATAATCTATTAATTATTGACAGCTAAGGGACTGAAAATTCCTATTTAGTCATGACATCTTCATTTTCACACTGACTGAACCATTTCCGGCATTTTTAAAATTAAAGTTTTCTTTTACTATAGACATAAAATACTTCAATTTGTACTAAGTCTCTGCTGGTGCTTTCTTATTCTGACATTTTTCTCTGATTTCTGAATATTAAAGCAATATCAGATATGACAAAAAGCAAGAAAGGAGCCAAGTATGAGAACAATGGTATTAGGATTGCCCACACATTACACATTTAAAAGATTCTGTCCCTACACAAAGGAAAACAAACCCCGGGGAAAAATGTAAGTGATGTTTGAGAAGCTTCAGGCATGTTAGCTATTTATAGAAGCCACATGGCATTGAAGGTGCTGACACTTAGGAGACCATTTAGCAGATATGGCAGGACTGTAGGTCATTTTTCAAACGTTTTGAAATGTATCCAAAAAAAGTACAATGCAAATATAAAACATTTTAGTGTCTTTGCTCTATGTTTTTAACATTATTATTAAAAAGTGGGCAACGACATGATACCTTGATATGTTCAGTTTCCATATTTCTATGCATCATCAGGATTTATTTCCAGCATTAGCTATTTAGTTAACTGAAGTAACTGATAATCTGTTCATCGCATTTTCACCCGAGAGAGTGAGAATGTAGCCTAACGAAAAGGTTGGCACCGTACGAGAACATCCTGGGACATCTGAGGCACAGTGGGTTGGTGCCCCTGCCATGTGGGGGAATAGCTTTTATTAATAGCGCACTTCCATTGATGAGGTAATGTGCAGACCTTTGATGACTATAAAGACCATCTCTTCTGGGTTTCTTAACAAAATAAAAGGTTGAATCAGGTTCCCTGAAGTTTATGAACCCCTTTTTTGTACATTTGGGTCAAGTTTGAAGCCCAAATGGGCCAATTTATGTTTTCAGGTTAGTTTTGCTTTGAGTGGAGGAGATACATTTGAACCTTCCATTCAACAATCCAGCTCAGGGGATGTGAATAACAGCAACTGTTCACACGAGCCCTGGCGCCCCTCCACCGCTGGGTTTCCTACTGCTGGACTGCTGGTCCGAACTGGCTTTAAAGGAATTGACACCAGGAGGAGGTCTTTCATGTCTCTCTAACTTTGATTTCACACTCCCTGTTACTGATCATTTATGATAAACTGGAGCCTTTTGAGGTGAGCAATGTCATAGTACTGTCTACATTTGAAATGACACAATTTTGATGCATTTTACAACCAATATATATGTAAAATATATGATTAAAATTTTTTTATTACATTTATTTATTTTTGAGAGACAGAGAGAGACAAAGCACAAGTGGGGGAGGGGCAGAGAGAGAAGGAGACACAGAATCCGAAGCAGGCTCCAGGCTCTGAGCTGTCAGCACAGAGCCAGTCGGGGGCTTGAACCCACACACCGTGAGATCATGACCTGAACCGAAGTCATTCAACTGACTGGGCCACCAAGGCACCCCTAAAATGTATGATTTTTAAAGAAATGTTTTAGATAATATGCCAGATAGGGAAAGAAAGCAAGAGGGAAAGTTACTATGCGACACATTTAAGAGTAAGGAATTTAATGATATCATTTGTTTAAAAGAAGAAAGAAGGTAGGAGGGTCAGTAGAGAAGAAATCAATCAGAAGTTAAGCCATTATTCCTATTAGAAACACATAGTAGGGGTGAGTCTCTGTATCCTGTCTTCAGTTTGGAAAGATATTTTTCTTTCTTGCGGCGATGCTATGCATCATGTGTTCCAAACATCAACAGCGTCTGAAATGGAAGAAATATGGATCCAACCTTATTACTTAAGACAAGGGAGATACTAGCTCAGCCATAGCCCGGGTGGTACAGGAAATGCTCATTCTTCCCAGCAGAGGGCGCTAGTAACCAGTGCACACCAGCAACACATGATGGTATTTCCCCTAAGACAAATAACCGTATTTCCAATACATCACAAGCCACAGTAATGAGAAGCACCAGTTGTTAGTTTTGTTGTTGTATCATGACATAATATCTTTTATTTATCCCAGCGAACATTTCCAATCCCTATAGCTTCAATGGAAATATCAATATGGGGTTCAAAGCTCTCTCTGTGTCCGGAATGGGTCTATTAAAACAAATCCACACAGGTGTTTTCACACTTCTGAATAAAAGGAACTTTTCTGACTTTCTCACACTAACACTTCTGCTCACTTAAGCAGGATTTCAAAACAAGACAGCAGCAATCATAAACACCTGAAATCTTTGAATGGCTAAAATAGTGTTTTTAAGAAGTGTGGGTCTGCTGCCCCTGTAGGAACTTTTTACTCAGGAAACACAAAGTTCAGCAAATATTGATTGCACAGATATACTCCAAAAATTCTAAGTAGCAATCTCCTTACATATTTAGATGTTATTTATGAAACCATCTTTTTACATATTTAAATATTAACGTTAACTTGGCAGCCTGCTGTTACTGAAGTTTAATTCCTTACACAGTGACAAGTGTTTCAAACATAATTTCTCGGAAAGTGACAAATATTTCAAACATATTACCAAAATGTTATTCTCAAACTTTAACTAAAGAACTTTGGTCCTTTTTAGCACCTTGTACCTGAAGTACAAAAGGGAGAAGCAATGGAACTTTATATATCTTGACTATTCTTCAATAAAGTTACCTATAAAAACCAATAGTAAACATCTCTAAGTCACTGACAAGAAAGAGTTCCTTGGAATGTTTCCATATAGTAGCAATCTGAAAACATTATTATTGAGTGATGGTTATCTAAATATAAATTCTAAGTATGTTCTTATTGAAAAGACATTTTATGGAACGTTTTTTAATAATTTTTTTAATGTTTATTTTGAAAGAGAGAGAGTGCACACGTGCAAGTGTGGGGAGGGGCAGGGAGTGGGAGAGGGAGAGAGAATCCCAAGCAGGCTCCACACTGTCAGTGCAGAGCTCCATGCAGGGCATCTCACGAACCTTGAGATCATGATCTAAGCCAAAATCAAGAGTCTGACGCTTAACCAGCTGAGCCACCCAGGTGCCCCTAGAGCATTTTAAATTAAATTAATGTGTTTTAAACTTCCCATGTATCTGTATATACACATGTGCTTAACTTTGGATCTTTGTGAATCTCATTTGGGGACCCAGACTATACGAAAATATTTGGCAATAAAAACTATGAATGTACATTGTGCATCATTGAAACGACACATTTTACTCTTTATGGCTTTCACTGAAAATATAGACTATAACACTGGTCAATCGGAGTTTTGAATTTTGCTCCTCATATTTTCTTATCATTGGCTTATAGATAGCATCTGTCCTGCTTTCCATCACAGTCATGCCCACATGAGTGTAGAAAGAATTATATTCTGGAATATGGTAAGATTTATGCCATTTTGAATGGATTATATCAGGTTGCCTGAATTTTTAATACCCCTTTCTTGTCACGGAATAGAGAACTTGGTTATTTTTGGCTTTCATTAGAGTTCTCACTTCAGAGTTGGTTAGTATGAGTTTCTGCTTTCAAAGCTGACATCTCTTTTCTTTTTAGCATCTGTTACATAAACAGGGTGAATAGCTACAGGGCTCCAAAATTGTGAAGGAAGCAGCCAGCCCGCTTATTCTTCGCTAGCCGGTGTAACTGACAGCACTTAGCTCTCTCCATCCTGCTGGCTCAGTTCTGCAGGGAAGCACTGTTGTGCTGCCTTCCTGACACCGAGGTGCTGACAACACACAGATCCGAGGCAAAGAGTGTTGTTGGGAGGAGAGCAGAGGAAGGAAGTCTGGTGGTGAGAATGAAGATAATAAAGGAAATTGTTAGTACTTCTGTAGTGGTATTTTGCATATGCATCTCACCAATTGCCATACCATCCTTCTGAGCAATCTATAATTATTATGACATCTTCTTTTAAAAAAATCTATATACATATTTGTATGTATACATATATAATTGTATATATATACATATATATGTATATATATAATTTTTAAGTGAAAAGGAAGATTCATAATCTAGATAGAAAAATTTATTTTCTTTTCTGTTCTCTAAACTAATGTTAAGGCAGGGATTGGGCAAATCAAAATGCCTGAAACAGCAAAGGAAATAGCTCGCACAACAAGAAGCTTCAGTGTAGAGTGGCTTCAGAGCAGAACGATGGCCTCAAGGACTGAACATTTGCCATGGACTTTCTGCTCTGCTGTTCTCTGAGCACACCAGATTCATGATCGGCTTGTGTGTTCATGGTCATGAGGTGGCTGCCACAGCCCCAGGAGTCATAGTTCACATTGTCAAACAACACAGGGGTCTTAAAGAGAGCAAAGTCTGGTGCCTCAAATTGTAACATTTCACCTTGGAGCTCCAATGATGGCTTAATTCTCAAGCTCCGTGGGAAAGCAAAATGGCTCCATTTGGTGGCCCTGCCTCTTAGATTCAAGTACATCACAAAAACCAAAACAAAAACCTTAAGATCATAGAATTTAAATAATTTGTTGCAGGATCTTGAGGCACCTACAGAACATGGTGCCCATTGTTCTAAGTCCAGTGCTCCGCCCTGAAAGGTGTTTGGGTTTAGAGAAGACAGCCATCGCACACATCGATTTATTTTTGTGTACTTCTTTGTACATGGTGGGCACTCAATCAGCATCAGTTGATTTGATTTTAGGTTTAAAAATAAAATTAAGATGAAGCTCTCTTTCTGGCATTTCCCTGTGTTAAGTTTAATTGAATTTGAACCCCATCAACTGTGAGAAATGTCCAGAACCCAGCTATCTTTTCTTTGTGTTTACTTTGTGCCAATATCAGCATATATGGGGATCATCGGAATTAGTGAGCTCATTCTGCAGCGTTAGGATCCTAGTCCCACTCTCAATCAGTGATCAGCCCATTAATCAACAGCAGTTTTTGAACACCTCCACTAGTACTCCATTCTAACTGCTCTGAGATATGTAAGATGTAGTGCTTTTGGCAAGAAGCTTGGAATATATTTGGAGGGACATATCAAGTCCATGTAAAAGCCTGGCTAATGATTTTAAGGTGTTTTGTATGCATCAAATAAATAAGCTCTCTGGGTATCCAGTACACAGGTAAGAATAAGATGTGATCTGGCCCTTGGCAGGTGAACTGGCCTCAAGGGAACAGAATAATAACTCTGATGGAGAAGCTCTGCTTGAATTTTATGAACATGAGTTTTCTCAGATATCTGCAGTTGTACCACCTGGCGAGGTTAGAACTTAACATGTCTCAGAGGCGTAAGCAGGACCTGGAAAACTGGGGCAATTGCTTAGGGCTGTGAACTCTGTGCAGTGAAAACAGTGATTCAGAGAGTCAGCCTTTGGGGGGCAAAGGAGGATGTTTTTGTTTAGGTAGCTTTAATTAAGATGCAGAGTTTGATCTATCCAAGCAAAGAATCAGCCAATATATGTGCCCATCATCCCCAACACAGAGTCCACCAATCCACACATCCCCTTTTATGACTTATTTAATATAGTTTTCATTTAAACCTAATTTCACTAACATTATCAAGAGTATGTGCTCAGCAGACTTGATAGCAAGAGTTCTCTGATTGGTTGCTTCTTTCCACAGAGCCTCTGAAGCTTGGATCAAGAATAGAGGTGCAGATTTGGAAGCCAACAATAGGAGACGATTTTTGACACTGGGAGGGAGGATGAGCTATCTAGTAAAAAATTGCACAAAGGAAAGCCAGAAAAGGGTCTCGAGGATTGCTCATAAAGTCAATCCTAACCCCAATTGCCTCTGGGCTTTGATGCCTCTTTTGTAAAAGGAAAAAAAAAGGATCATAATAGCATCCACCCCAGAGGGTTTTGTGAAGTTTTAGTGAGTTAGCAGATGCAAAGCACTGAAAGTTTCTTGGTAGATGAAGTGTTCTCTACTGTTATCAAGACTAGTCACCTCATGCCCCCTTTCTCATTCTTCTCCCTCTACACATCTCTCCTGCCATTGCTAAGCTGCCCCAGGGTCCGCACACCCTCCCTGGGTGTTTGCCACCCTCTGCCAAGCCTCTCTTGAGGGATATGTGGACCTCCAGACCTTGCTACTTGCCACAGTCAAAACTTAACTGTTCCATTTTAAGCCCCACTAACTCCACCACGGGCGTTTGCATTTTAACCAGACAATGCCTTAATGTGAATGAATGTCTCTACTACTGAGATCCCAGACGGGGACAGTGATTTCCGGATACAGGGCTCTCTCTGTGCCCTCCTCACAACACATTTGTAAGCAGCATCCTAGTCATGTGATAACTTGAAAGCAGGAGAGATGGCAAAATGGTGGTGAAGAAATAGGGACAGCCAAATGAGCAGTGATGAAAGCCATCAAGTTATTGCCACAGAAACCGAGAACCGATTAAAAGAGAGAAGTGAACAAATTTGTTGTCATTTAAAGCCTGAAGACACATTTAATAACATTTCTTAATTTCTTTAAGTTTCTGTCTTTTTCCCACTATGGAAGAAATCTGCCCGATATAACATAAACCACTAATATTGTGCTCTAGGCAGAACATGGCTCTGTGAGCCGATGCAGGCTGGTTTCAGGGAAACTAACAACATTATTGATTTTAGTCAAGCTCATTAGAATCAGTGTTACATGCCCTCTTCCTCTACCAGATTGTATTTGGACTTCATTATGAAATCTCATTACATTAAAAGGAGGCAGCAGCGAGTTCTGTAAATAAAAAATTTCCAAAGATGGATTTGTTAAAATTAGTATATCTGTGAAACCTGCTTTGGGTATCAATCTGTCAAGAAACAGAATCATATATTTTCTGATTCTACCATGCTTTTTTTTTTTTTTTTTTGTATTGGGAATATTCACCAAATCTAGCAGCATACAGAATCTCCACTTGTTTTCCTGTTAGCAACCTCTGTGCAACATATTGTTATACAACCTGGGTAAGACATCACATCACATAATGACTACAGACAGCTTGAAGGGATGAACATGCGTTTTTTTCCCTTTCCATACAGCTTGGTTACACAATAGACTCGTGAATCCCAAACAAGGGCTATGGAAATGGAGTTCAGTCTACAGCCGGCCTGGCCTGGGTTTTTGGAGTGCAGGGATATGGAGGACTTGAGTTACTTGAAGTAACTCCCATTTCTGCTTCAATATGTGGCATATCATTTGGGTGAGGCGGCTTAAGTGAATTGATAAAATTGATGGAAATGAACCGATAGAGGAAATTACTTTTCCAAAACAAACAGTTACAATATATACTTTTCTCCCAGACACTTGCTCCCGTGTCTGTTTATTCAGCACCAGCAAGCACAGTCTTGTAAAAACTGGAGAAAATGATGAACACCATGTATCGAGAAATCTCAGTATCAGTACTCTCTCACCCAAAATTATAATTATAAACTCAACAGCAAACCACAAGCGTGGCTTCAGTTGGCACCGAGGAACAACCCTGGGGTTGCCATTGGGGAAGTCGGGATGGGTTAGCAGTCAGATGGGTAAGCAGTCAGATGAAGAAGCAATCTGTAGAGGTTCCTGTAGTAAACTGCTTGCCTGCATTTCTCCATCTGCATTACACCCAGCCACCCAATGTAAACTTGCCCTCCCTTTGTCCCAGGATGCTGCCCTCCTTCCCACTCAGCTGACATTTAGGATCTCTATAGTTCTGGGCATTGATCTAATCTCTTGTGTTAATTCTGACATGGGGAGAAAGATGTAAATACCAAGATACTGAAGATACTGAACAGAACGTGACCATGCAGGGAAAGCCATGCAAAGAAGTTAAGAGCAGAACTCCCAGGACTCAAGTCTCCTGGAAAAGGCTGACAGTTGAAGTCACAGGCTGGTTTCTCCCATCTCTTTGGACATGGTTTGCCCCATTCACCATACCCTATAGATTAGTAGTGGGGTCACAGATTTACTCAAACCACAAACAAGAAAAAGTAGCGGCTTTATATTCCATAATTGATCTAAGTCTTCTTTATGAAGACTCTCCTCTCCCCTGGACACTTTGAGTTGCCGACTAACAGGATATCTGTCTCCTCTGCTTTGAATGTTCACATTTTGGCCATTGGTTCATCCAGCTGGCCTCCTCCCAGGACTGCCTGTGTGTCATTGCTCCTGTACCATGGGCACTTGGCTTGGTCCCAAACGCTGGGGATGTCCTGGAGATCTGAGGGCTGGAACGCTGCTCCCAGTGCTCCTGAGTTCCCCTATAACTGTATGTATTTTATTAACACCTCCTCTTGGGATATGACTCCATGATGGGGGCCAGAGGTGACAGGAGGAGGAGGCGGATTATATGCATATCTAAATGCATATTCTTCCCTTTACATCTGCTTCTTTTCTTCCTGCCATTCCTCAGGGCTGGCAAGATTCTGTTTTACTTCCTTTTCCTATCTAATCAGGACTTGTACATCCTACATTCTCTTTGCAAATCCCAGTGTTATTAACTCATTCCCATTCATCATTGAAGTTTACAGAAAGAAACCAATTCACCAAAAAAGGATTACAATTCAGAAAGTGTTTCAAAAACATTATACTCATCACCCACTGTTATATTGGTGGAGGTAAAATTTGAGTGGAATTATAAAATATTGGGATTTTCTCTTTCCCATACAATCTTTTTTCACAGTGTCCGTTTTCAGAGACAAAACCAGAAATGTGTATTTTCCTAGCTTCATGTTCAGCTAGATACCTTAGCATCGTTAGAATCACCTAAAATTATTTAAAGCACATAGGTATTTACTTTCTTTTTAGTCACCACAGGATACTTGGAAAAGTTGTGTGGAACTGGTAGCATAAACTATGAAGGGTTGTGTATCAGTCTGGTTATTGTCTGCCTGCAGTTATATTTACAAAATCCCCTTGCAATGACTTCATTATAGCCCTTCAAACCAAAGAGTCTCTCACTCCTAGTTTGTAGCATTGTATATACAGAGGCATTAGGTTATGAAATTAGTTTTCTAAGCCTCAGCAGAGGGGGGAAATGATCTCATTGTAGTCAACATTAGTCAGTAGTTCCCTAGGAGTATATTATGCAACTCTGGATGGAAGATATCACAAAGTTACAGTACATTTCTTGGGAGGCAACTGGGACTCAATCATTTAATATATATTTATTCAGCAGTATCTCTCGGACTGTACATGCCAGCTCATGTTTTTAGGTGCTGGAGACAAAATGGTAAAGTGTTAAATAGGGTTGATAAAGTCTCTTCCCTGAAGGAGCTTGCGTGCCAGCAAATAAAATAAGAGAGAGAGATATAGGCAAGTATGAAGAATATCTCAGTACCTTCAAGAGTGTATCCATCAGAAGCAGCGAAACCTTAGGGAAGGGAGGTGATGCGATTTGTTGACTATAAATAGTAGAAGGACTGAATTTTAGAAAAAGGAGGAACTTGCATTTCTGTTGGGTGTTGTTCCATAGAACAGGACTAGGATCAATGGGAAGAATTGGTGGGGTGGGTCTCGCTCAGTATAAGAAAGAATTTGCTAGCAATTGGAATTTTACTACATGTGTCTCTATACAACCTCTATGCACTGATGATTGAAATCTAAATGGTGAGGCTGCTATGGAAAACAGTCTGGCAGTTCTTCAAATGATTAAATGTACATTTACCATATGACCCAACAATTCCACTACTAGGTATATATATAAGAGAAATGAAAAGAGAAATGTAACATGCCAATACAAAAAGTTGTACGTGAATGTTTACAGCATTATTATTCAAAATAGAGAAAAGGGGGAGACAGTCCAAATGTCCAATAAAAGATAATGCAATATTAATTGGTTGTAAAAAAGAATGAAGCACTGATACATGCTACCACATAGATGAACCTTGAAAACATTATTCTAAGTGAAAGAAGCCAGTCACAGAAGACCACACTGTTATGTGACTCCGTTCATGTTAAAGTACAGAATAGGAGATATCTGTAGAGACAAAAATTATATTAATGATTGTTTAGGGCTTGGAGTAAGAGGGATTAGAATAAGAGCTGAAAGGGATTCAGTTTCTTTTTAAGGTGATAAAAATGTTCTGAAATTGACGGAGATGATAGGTGCACATATCTGAGACTATACTAACATTGTATGCTTTAAGCAAACTGTATGGCATATGAGCTATAGCTCAATAAAGCTGTTAAAAAAGAAGTAATACTTGAATCTGTGATTTGAAAATGATCTCAAATGTAACACTTGACCTCTCTAATCAGATTATAGACACCCCAAATTATAGCTTCTACACAAAGGAAAAGAGAGGGTCTATTTCAGACTCCATTTGAGCCTTTAAATTCGTTATTTTAGCAGGTATGCAAATCATAAATTCAGTCTTTGATGATTTGAAAGATAATCCCTTCCTTTTTTAGGGCTTTCTGTGTCTTTTGTTCTAGGTCCTCATTCCTAGAGGAGGTGCAAAAAACTATGAGGTGCAGAAGACTGAGGACCTGGGAGAAATCCTCCAACCAGCTGCCACTCTCCATCTCCCAGTGAATACTTATCAAAAAGGATAATTATAAAAATGAATATATAATGAAAGGGGGATATTCTGTTCATTGAAATATTCTTAAAATGGATAATAAGGAAAAATATTAAATAATTTCAAAGTTTTATTATCTCGTTATATGACATGATGCAAATTTTGCTTATTGCCACATATGAAGTATGTGCCTCAGTAATAGTCCTATTTAGAGTTAAAGAAACAAAGTTCAAACAGACTGTAACTTGCCTCAAATCACATCATTTTTGGCTAGTGGCAGAGGCAGTATTTGAATCTGTGTCTTTCCCATCAGAGTCTGTTGGTACAAAAGTTGCCTCTGAAAAAAGTGGACCGAGACTGTAGCTTGGGTCTTTTAACTGCTAAGGAGTACAAAACAACACAGGTGTAAAAGGGAAATCTGGGTCCCTCGGCAGAGTGACGATGAGTGAGACCACCTCCACAAGTGAGTTCTCCCACTATTTCTTAACTGCTCAAGGTCCTCAAAATCAAAATTTCCTTATTTCATGACTACTGTATTTTCATGATCACATCCTGTCTCCCTTGTCTTTTTCTCTTACTTTCACCCCACACAAATTACTAGCCGTTGAGCTGCCAACAAACCAGAGCTCACCCAGTGCTTCTCACACATCTCCAGGAACGATGTCAGACCAGCTCGGCTCATGTTCATATTCTCCTTGGCTGATGAAATATTTAAACGGTGCTGATAGCCTCAGATGACATTTTAGATGCTGAATACACCACCCTGTGGGTCTCCTTCCAGAGGAATGGTGGGCTGCAGTGCCCTGCCTCCATTTCTTTCCCGTCTTTATGCTAAAAGTGACACTTCCCCTTCATGCTTTTTAATCAAAAGCAGCTCATCACCAGCATTAAAAAAAAAAAATCCGTTTCTAGTAGGCTTGACTGGCCAAGTGCACACAATTAGTAAGACCTTTTGGAGGAAGAATTTACAGAAAATGCTCCATTCGTTGACTTTCAATTAAAATGATAAGAGCAACAGATCAAGTGATAGGAAACCTGTTGCCTTTCTGTCAACCCTGTGGCTGGTGCGTGGTGGGAGAGTGAGGTTCTCTTTGCAAGCACAGGTGAGCAGGTCATTTCGAGTGCAGCTTTTACACCCAAGCTAATTGATGAAGACATTTTCATTTTGACCTGATCCCATAGAAAACAGACAAACAAACCCAAAACACTTGTCAAAGAGCTCTGCTAACACAGGTAAGGTTAATAGGTGTGAGGGACTAGACTTTCCTTAATATTAATCAAAAATAATTTGAGCCTTAACACGATGGCCTTGCTCCTTAATTTTGATGGTAAAAATCAGAACATTTCCCTTCAATGCTGTTAATGGGGTCAGTCTCTGAGTCTGAGCTGGTTGCCATGCCGTCAGTCCTGTGGAATCCTAAAAACCATCATCATTTGTTTCTAAACAGATCAAGAGCTATTTACCATCTCAGTGTTTTGTGCACAGCTGGGTGTCTGGCAAATGTCCAATATCCATTAACATTTAAAAATTAGTCCCATAATGCATCTTTTCTAGAGCTTGAGAAGTACACACAGTGACACATGTTGGGAACCAATTACACTTGCGCTACCATTAGTCTGGCTGCATTCAACTTCCCAGTAAATGCAGGCTAATTTAGTTTCCAGAATAGTGTGTCTAAATTCATACAATGACCTTAGAGCAGGCTGAGTATCTAAAGATTTAAAGTGGAACAAACCGCTTAGCAAGAATATTACTTCCCATAGTGAAACATGAGAATACATTATGTGACGATTCGCTAAATTTCTGCAAGTTTCCTTTTAATTCATCCTTTTTAAAACTTCCAGGCAGAGTGAGTCAGGAGGACACAGACCACCAGATTTCAATAACCATTTCTATTCCCTTGGTCTGCAAAGCTAATGTCACTTTGTATGTTAGCAAATAATTTGAAATGTGTCTATTCTTTCTCACTTCTGGGGATATAACTGGGTTACTTTATTCTATTTGTTTAATGGATGAACAAATTTTGTCTTCAGAGTAGAACACTTCAAATTCTATTTGAGAGTCATATTACCTGATTGCTTAAGATGAGTGTAGCAAACTCTATAATTGGTGTGTTACTAAAAGGTTGACAACAGAGGAGTTCAGAAATAAATACTTTCTGAAAAGTGTTCTTTAAACTTACACTGTCTAGAAAAATTCCTCTAATAATACCCAAGGTGAAATAGGGAGTGGAATCTATCTGGGGAGCAGCCAGTAGAATCTCCCTGCTCCGTCTCAGGTGTCCATTCAGCTTTCTGTAATCAGGATGGAAAATGATTGGCTTCTCTGGCTGACGATTCTGGGGCATGTATTGTACCAAGCTTATCTTAGCTCACTTAGTCTATGTCATGCTGTTTAATAAAGCTAAATTGCTCACATAAACAGAATACTGTGCCATGGGCTTTTAGGATTCAGAGGTGGTTTAAAAATATAATTTTTCACTAACATTCAACAGAACAATTTAGCAATAGCTTACAGAAAATTGCAGGAAAGCAGTAATTTTCCAAATGTGCACAAACTGATTCAGCAATTTACAAATTAGAGACTTTGGGGGTGGTTAGGGATGTGCAGTGAGCTAGCAGAGTTGTCTTCTTCTAGGGGAGATTTCCCATGCCTCAGGCCATGCTGAGGAACATTGTTCCATTATTTCCCAAGCATCTTGAAATATTGCCTGGCAAAGCTCCTTTTGGAGGTTATAATTGTTAAGTTAAAAATTACATTGGCTGAATTGATTTAAATTGCATTGATTTTTCTAGGAAATGCCATGGCATCTGTAATTTAACAGTAATTTTAGTGATTTGGAAGCATATATTAGGATCTCCTTTGGTATGCTCTTATTTTGAAAAGACTATATTATTGTAATGTTTTGGGTTGAGGTTCTTTTAAACATCATAGGAAACACAACTGTCTCATCAGGGCTGATTTGTACTCTCAACTGAATTAGGAGTTTGGGGTTAGAATTTTTTCTATTGTTTGGGGAGTGTGAGTCATAGTTACTGCTGAAAATTTATAGAATAAGCAGATTGGCATACTAGATTAAAATAATAAAGAATAAGTGTGCCAGTTGGGGAAAACATTCAAACCTATCATTTTACAAAGCTGTCTACATTGTATGTTTCCAGGTCATTCTTTTTTTTTTTTTTTTTTTGGACAGAGAGAGAGACAGAGCATGAACGGGGGAGGGGCAGAGAGAGAGGGAGACACAGAATCAGAAACAGGCTCCAGGCTCCGAGCCATCAGCCCAGAGCCCGACGCGGGGCTCGAACTCACGGACCGCGAGATCGTGACCTGGCTGAAGTCGGACGCTTAACCGACTGCGCCACCCAGGCGCCCCTCCAGGTCATTCTTTTAGTGTAGAGATTAACCCAATGGGTGTAGAAGAATTTGATTTATTGGATGAAGAGAGGTTGAGAATACTTCATTTTAACAATCTCAAAGGTAAAGATTTTATCTATAACAGTAATTTGAATGTGTGTCCTGCGTAAAATAACAAGTTTAAAACAGGCTGGGGGAAAAGGTGCATTTATCTTTTGTATAAAAGGCATGCAGGGTTATAATCTCATCACACGTACAAAAAAAATCCCCTTTACCATTGGAATCGTGAACAAGAAATGTATTTCCTTCAACTTAATTATTTAGTTTCCTACTAAGAAGTTGCTCTGCAGAGGTCAATTATCCTTCAGGGATATCCTGGAAGAAATGAACAATTAGCTTGATTTTCTGTTGAATTTGGAGCTTGAGACTCAGTATGTGATCTATTAAAAACAGGAGATAATTCCTCTTAAACCATGTCCTAATCTACATGGGAGTCTTACACTGCAGGTAAGAAATCAGCAAAGTAATCCAATCCACCACCATGGGGCCGAGACTGAGTATCTTGATACACAACAATCATGGCTTCAAAACATTAAAAGAAAAATCTCTCATGGGGAGCAATGAAGGATAACAGAATTCACTCTTCTTATGAAGTGAAAAAACCTTATGAAAGAGAAATGCCATTTGATTTTTTTTTAACTAAACAGAATTGCTCAAATCTGATTAAAGGGAGTAGTGGCAAACATTGTAATTTGGGGTAATCAGAAGAGTGTACGATTTTACGAAGAGATGAAAGGCAAGAGTAAGACTTTCATAAGCTTCAGACTATCCAGGAGGCTATTACCTAGCTCTGCTCTAAAAAAAGCTTTCTTGCCCCAAGAAACAGAATTTAAAGTGGAGACTAAATTGAGTTAAAAAGCATCCTGCACAAAGCTTTTCAGAAAAGCACTGAATTCACTTATGTGATGAATCTAGGAAAAAAATTATTTCCTCTCTGGAAATGTCATTCTCTTTTTGAGTTATTTTAACATGGGAGTTGTAAATACAACATTCTCTGTCTCTGTCTCTGTCTCTGTCTCTGACTCTGTCTCTGTCCTCTCCTTCTCTTAATTTGAGAATGCTAGTTTCAGCTGGCTCTATTTCCTTAAAAGTCAGGGCTATGCTTTAAGCTTAATAATATTGGATGCCCCTCAAGACCTTTAAATCACCTTCACGTCACTGATTTAACACTTCCCCTGAGGACACATTCATTTGTTCGCAGACCTAAGGATATGGCTTTTAAACACACACACACACACACACACACACACACGAGATATGAGAATATGCAGAGAGTTCAAAGAAGAACTCAAAAGTATATTATGGAGTGGGAACTTGCTGGAATTGTGTCGTTTCAACTATAAGCCCAAGAAAATAGTTTTATAGTCAGTTGCTGGTTTTCTTCACAAGAGAAAGAGCAGTTTTATCAAAAACCACAGAGTGGGTAGCAGAAATAAGTCTCTGCATGGAGAGAGAGTAGAGCTGTCTTGAATAGCTGCTACTTAGGATACCAATGATAATTTGTAATAATACATAAAGAGAGACCTGGAATTCATTTAACCCGTTTCAATGAGATTTAGGCATTTTCGACACATTTTCATTTACTTTTACAGCATTCAGGTGAGGCAGACTGGGCAGATCTTATTTCTTCCTCTGCAGTTAAGAGATGGCTGTGAGAATATGTGGGGCAGCATCTGGTGATACAAGATTAGGTGTTTCCTGTTGAACTCCTTTAAAGTTATTTTTTTCCGGTATGTTTCCCTTTCGATATTTTTCAGTGCCCAGTTTCACACTGCTTCCAGTCTGGCCTGTGGGGAGGAGGAAGGTCCTAGGACTTTGAACCAATTGGAAAAATGTGTTTTTTTTTTTATTTTAGTCCTACTTTTCCCTTAGACTCTATTTCTTCTGACAGCTTCAGTGTGACCTAGTAACTTTGAGCCATCAGACTGGCATCAGGGGCCTGATGAGGAAATGTGTGGTCCACCTACTCCATCTAGACCTGTATCTCCAAAACCAAGCCCTCGCCTCATTGGCAGCTTGATGTGTCCTGAAGGATTGGGCAGAGGCAGCCCTCATAGCTTTTGGTGTCAAGAAGTACCTGGGTTTAAGCCCTCACTCTGATATTTAGTCCGACTCTTCACTGTCATCTGTAAAATGAACGTAATATTGATAACCACCTCACAGGATTATTTTTTTATTGATTGATAAGAATGAATGAGACAATGTGAGCAAACATAGCTATGATGAGTAGCATGCTGTCATTACAAATCCATCCTGAAGCAGGCAGCACATATCTCCATGATGTATTTTAGCCTTGGACTCAGAATTTTCTTGTGCTTTCTTGGTTAAAGCCCCCAAAGCCAGATTTCTCTGGCTTTTTTTTTTACAAAAAACTTTTCTGAGTGTACTTTTTATATTAAAAATGTATTACAGAACTCTTGACATAAGAAAATTTGCTTGGTCTATATCGCTTCTGAGGTTTTCTGCCCACTTGCCCTCTAGAATGTAGGGGTTGAATTAGATCAAGATGACTGAGGAACATCACAAGGAAACAAACTTTTAACTATGTGCAGTGATGGACATTAAATAGATTACTGCGGGGATCATTTTGCAATATACACATATTTCAAATAAATCATGTTGTACACCTGAAATTAACATAGTGCTCTGTGTCAATTATAGCTCAAAATAACCTAATACATTAAAAAAACAAAAACAACAACAATAAGCGTGACTGAGGAATCCATAAACTAACCTGAGTTCTAATGAGTAGTAAATTTTGTCATAAGAAGGCCTCACATCTCCTAAAATTCCCTCTATAGGAAGTTTCCAGGTGCATTTCTGTGCTTTGCTACCGGAATGAAAGAATCAGACACTGTTTGGTCCAATAGTACCCTGGAGAGTACCACACTCACTGCTTGGCCCAATCTGCAGATGAGAAAATTGACACATAAAATGGTCACATAGCTCTTCAGTTTCCAAGGAGCATAAGAATCCCGGACTCCTTACTCCTAGTATAGTGCCTTTCACGTATCACAGAATAAAACATAATCTTTAATAAATATCTGTGAATACAAGTTTGAAGGCAATGGCTTGCCTGTTCATAAAACAACTGATCTGGCAAAACAACTTTGGGCCAACTTACTGTGTAGGCCAGTTACTTACCCAACTAATTCCTTGGCAGGTGAAGGGAGGGTGTGTTGCTGATGGGGAAGGGACTCCTAAATTGGCTGTTTGGCTAATAGTTTGATGAAGCCACCCTCAGTTTGGTCTAATGAAGCCAATAGGCTTCTAGATAAAAATCAGATCAGGAAAAAAAAAGGGACAGCCCTTTCACTGCTGCGCTGAATGAATGAGAGGCGAAGGTTATAGCAATAGGATATTCAGCTGCACAGAAAGAGATGGCTTCCATTCCTGGGGATTTACAGGATGCATAACTATGGCTAGTTGTCAATGTTGTCTTATTCAAAAGGAGGTTAGTTCTAGGTGAGCCATCACACATTTTTTTCCGTCTACGTTGATTTATTTCCTCTATGCATTTTCCTTCAATGGTGCATTTATTTTACACAAGGCCTAACAAAAGATGGACACCAAACTCAAGTACAGAATTAAATAATTCAGAAGCCTTTCTCTGGGAATTAAGGGGATGTTTGAGCAACCACCAGATAACAGGTGAAATCCACACAAGGCAGTTTTAGTGTTTTCTTTTCCTATTTGCTCTTAGAATTATGCATTTTGCTTAATGAAGAGTTGGTGAGACTTCTTCTCTAATAGTGAGTTTTAAAATACCCAGAAACACGAGATGGATTTGACTCTCATCTCTGATTTCATCCCTGCATTTTCCAGACTATTTTATTCTCATACATCTCTGAGAGTTAGAAAACATTTTAAAGGCTACGGCATCTGTTCCATACATATTAGTTGTCCCCAAAAGAGCTCTGTAGAACCACCTTCACTAAGTAGAGCCAGCACAGAGCTCTGTTGCATCTGCCTAGGCACCACACATCTGGATGCCTAACTACTGTGTAATCTGAAGACCTAGGTCTTATAAATGATGGGACATAAGCATTACTATCTGAACTTCACCAGCTCAGAGCCCCTACTTTCTCACTTTGGAATTCTAGTCCCTCTCCCACTGGACTCACTAATTATGCATGCAGGCTCACCCTGGCGGACATTCACTTAGGATTAAAAGTCTCCCATGCTCTTTGCAAGGTGTTTCACCAGCCTTGGCAGAGTCCTTAGAATGAAGGCTCTGTTTGGCACAGCAGTTGTCTAGTAGCAGCCCCATGAGGCTTTAGGGGGATTAAGCTACACTATAATGGTGGTTGTTGTGGGATGAAGACCCACCAGAGGGACTAAAAAAGGCCTTCTCCCCAGCTCTGTGCTGTACTTTGTGGCCTGGATTCCGAAGTAGAATAACTTGGACCCAAAATTTTACATCTTCTATAAATTCAGCTCTATATGCCCTAACCCCTCCCTTCCTTTGTATCGTAGACTACTTCCTATCAGATTGGTGGTGGGGAGGAAAGTGGTCGGGTAAACGGAGGACAGCATGCCGCACCCTCCATTCTCTCCTTCCACCTCAGCACTCTTACATACGAGCAGAGCAACACTGCTAACCCCCAAAATATCTCCTTCGGTTAAAACCCAAGCCTCTTTGAAAATTAACTCATGGGAATGGATGTACATGTGTGTTGTGGGTAGGAAGGAGAGGGAGTTAGACAGGAAAGTTCTTACCCCGAAACCTCTGAACTGAGCAGTGTGGGCATGCTGCAGACACTCGGGTGGCAATCCCTTTCCTCTCACGTTGTGAGGGCATCCAGCTGCATCTGGCCAAGCAGCCAGATTGTTCCTTCAGCAAGGTGGTTGTCAGAGACAGATCCTCCTCTCCATGTGGGAGCTCACAGTGTGGCTGACTGTAATGTCTGTTTCAGCTGGCTTCCAGGAGAACAGATTATGTTGATGAATGTTTTCAGCAGCTTTTACTGAAGAGTTCATATATTGGCCCTCAAGCTACAGAGGCAGGGGATAAGGGTGGGGAATTGCATAACACATAGGAGCAAGGCCTCCGTATTACCTTGGCCTTGAGAGCGTTCCAAGTGAGTGCTCTCTTGTTGACTAATTTTCCCTATTCTTTCCTCTCGTCCCTTTGAAGCCCTTTCTCATGTGTGTTCCCAGTACCATTGCTATTCCCTTAACACTCCCACTAACGCTCCCAGAAATTCAACACTCTAGTCAGAACAACAGAGTCCCCATATTCCTCTTGTGTCAGGAAAATTCCTCAATGTGGGGCCTTAGGTATCTTATACATGCCATGGTTTTTTCCTTCTATCTGTGTGTTTGTTTGTTTGTTTTCTTTTTTTCTGGCCCACCAGAGGGCTCTCACTTAGAGCTTACTGGCTGTGGGGAAAACATGCTCTCTCGTCACCCTCCTTCAAGGATGCTTTCCTTTGGAAGACATGGTGCCTAATTTTTGGTACAGGTTCATATTTATTTTTATTAACATACTTTTGAGCTTGTTTCTTGAGAATAATCCTGACCCATAAGTTAAAGACACACCTGATCCCTTACGTTACATTCCTTACATTAATTGGTTTGAATGGCACCAAATCTAAACTTCCTCTTTCTCATCCCCAAATTCTCCCTGTTCACAGACATTTGAGTATAGGTACGGACGTGAGGCCTAACAGGCCAGTCTTCCACTGTACGCCAGCACAGACTGCATCACAGGGTGGGGCATGCCTTATGAGTGCCCAATTTTCATATAAATTCTTCAGTCTTTGGGGCATCTGGGTGGCTCAGTCGGTTGAGCTTCTGACTTCGGCTCACGTCATGATCTCACACTCCGTGAGTTCGAGCCCCGCATCGGGCTCCTTGCGGACAGCTCGGAGCCTGGGGCCTGCTTCGGATTCTGTGTCTTCCTCTCTCTCTGACCCTCCCCTGTTCATGCTCTGTCTCTCTCTGTCTCAAAAATAAATAAACATTAAAAAATTAAAAAAAAATAAATTCTTTAGTCTTTGTCTTAGATTGGGTCCCCCAGAAACAGACCCTGAGACAAAGATTTTTAAGTATAATTACAGATACCATATGTTTTCACTCTTATGTGGATCCTGAGAAACTTAACAGGAACCCATGGGGGAGGGGAAGGAAAAAAAAAAAAGAGGTTAGAGTGGGAGAGAGCCAAAGCATAAGAGACTCTTAAAAACTGAGAACAAACTGAGGGTTGATGGGGGGTGGGAGGGAGGGGAGGGTGGGTGATGGGTATTGAGGAGGGCACCTTTTGGGATGAGCACTGGGTGTTGTATGGAAACCAGTTTGACAATAAATTTCATATATTTAAAAAAAAAAGATTATGGAAGAACACCAACAGTGGAGTGAGACAGGAAAGGGAATGAAGGAAGCTAATATGTGTGCAGTAGACTCCCAGAGCTCACTCCCCTCCCAACCTCTGAAAGACTGAAGAACTGACCTCAGCAGTGTTCCTCCCAAGGGATGGGAAAGATGGGCATTTATTCTCCTTTATTATTAATGAATGCTATTACAGGAGGGATTAACTCCCCCAGCATTTCGGGTGGGCCCTGCCCTCTGTTAGAAAGTAGAGAGCCCTCTACAGATTCATAGAGGCTTGCAGTTAGAAACCAATAATAGATGGTGGTGGGACAGTTAGATTCAAGGGGAATGAGCAAGCCACTCACTTATCCATCCACTACTGCTCTGTTCAAAGACAAGAGTAGAAACACTTTTACACTTTACTGGTCTGTGACCCAGAATTGAAGAGACTCCACCTTTCCCTTGGTCAGAAACTACTCCATGAAGTCTGCTAGTAGAGTTTTTGAAATGAAAGCCCTCCCTGTCTCCCACTGCACACAGAAGGATCTGGCAAGGAGGAGGGAAGTCTGACTCAGATGTTAAGCTATCTACAGATAATCATTGGTCTTTATTTTGGCAGCATATAAAAAAGTGACTAGTATCTATTTAATGAAAGTAAATAGATTTTATTAAGTAGAAGAATAAATATTTAAAAATTGGAATTTGAATCAAGAACACCTGATCTTAAGAGTTGTGTTCTTTTCATTTTGTTCAGTCTTTACTTCATCAGGGAGCCCCTGAGCTGAGAGGAAACAGTAGCTGCCGCCAATGGTGGCAATGAAAGGGTTCCCTCATTGGGAATTCTCTGCCCTGGCTGATAATGGCTTTTGTGTGTCTAGACCAGGACCTGTAAATTGGCCTGCCAACCTAGCCAGAATGCAAAAACCCCACTCCATTAAGGGCCATTCAAATCAGCCAAAATGTCAACACTCTTAAAAACAGATCTATTAATAATTCAAATGCTTTAGTAACAATACAAGCATTTTCTCACATTATATTAGAAAATTTGACAATGTTTTCCCATATTTATAATTGTGATGGCTTTATTTTTCAGAAATAGTATGATTGTTAAGCACTGATGCATTTGTTTCTGCACTGAATAGCCTGGCTTGATGAAAATTTGTTTAGGAAAACTGACAGGAAAAAGGAAGCTATATTTAGCATAGGACTAGTGATATTGAAGTGTTTTTGTTTCTTCTAATTCTTTGATAATTGGGTATGGATGGTAACTTTCTAGTCAGGACTCATTCTGTTCCACCAGTTGTAACAGGTGATAACAGAGGTTCTGTAACATAAATCTGCACATACATTATGTACACATGTACTTGCATTTACACATTTACTATATTCATTCATCCATGGAAAATAGTTATTTGTTGATCAATGAATTTGTCATGACACATATAAACTTATTTGAAGTTTAGAATATGTATAAAGTTATTTGAAGTTTTGAACTGCCCTGTTAAGAACATAGACTTTGTCTTAAGACCTAGTTCAAATCCTACTAGCTACCTAGCATTGAGCAAGTGACTTAAACCCTCCAAGTTTCAGTTTCTAAATGTGTCAGATTGTGATAAATAATACTTATCTCATGATTGATGAGGGTTAAATTAGATAAGACATGTGAGTAAATTAATATTTAATTCTATGGATGACTCTATGAGGTTGCTATTACTATGCACATTTTCGTAGAAGAGAGGCAATCAGATTCTTCCAAATATGATTTCCCTCAGTTGCACAGAATGGCATCTAAGGAACTATCTCATGAGGACACATTCTGATTTATATACCTGACATCTCACTCTAAAGTTTTCAGGGTTTTACAGAAGTAGAAAGAAGCTTCCTCTTATCTCAGGTGACACTACAATTGTTCTTATCAGGTAAGAGACATAGAATCTGTTTTTTATCAATTAGATACTCATTAAGGTTAGCAAACTTTTATTGATTGGTAAAGGAGTGAGCAGCTAGTCAAAGGAGTAGCAGCAACTTAACTGCAAAGTCGAGGATTCCTGACAACTCCCTTGCAAGTATTTTCATTAACTTCCATTGGGTTTTATTAAACATCCAGTATCACCCCTTAGGAAGGCTGTTTAAATATTTGAGGGGGAATTGATTGTGTATTTTGACATAGTTGTGCTTTTGCAGAAGTATCAATGATCATATGGATTGGTTGTCCATTTGATGAACTTCTTGCATGAGTGGTGTTGACAGTCAGACTATTCATCCAAGTGCATGTTTGGCTTCAGCATCATTTTGTAATATATTGGGGCAAATATTTTTCTTTTGTGTGTGTGGGAACACATTTTTAAAATCACAAAGGATGGCAGAGTGAATATATGATTTTCATATACAAATATTTATTTTATAGACAAGTTTTCAGGAACATTTAGCACATAAAGCCAAGTGAATCCATATATCGATTAGGCTGGCTGGTTTCCAAGGTAGGAGAACTTGATTCATCTCTCTCGTAAATTCACTATTCTCTTTACAGTTTCAGGATTTTCCCGGGCAGCATTTCTCCCAGGGTTATATAAGGCCTTTGCCACCTACTTGGGCATGGGCAAAGAAGAAAAAAAACAATAAGGGAAGGCAGAAGCATGTACAGAATATCTTGAAGATAGAATTACAAAGCATAAAAATGTTTATCTTTGATATCTTTTTTATAAGAAACCGAGAAAAGCCTAGAAATCATCTTTACATTTTTTTCTTCAAACTTTTGACCTACTTTTGGCAAAGACGGAGGAGGATGAGGCAATAATGAAATGGGGTTTGGGGTCTGGCCCACCTGGGCTCTCCTCTACCCTTTACTGTGTGGCTTTGTAGGAAGTCCCCTGAAGTCCTGAGTCTCAGGTTTCCCACCTCAAGAATAAGTACAATTATAAACACCATGTAGGGTTGTCATTAAGATGAAAAAAGATGTATGCTAAGTACTCAGAAAACAGTAAGTAATTAATAATTGTCAGCTATTTTTATTTTTAACAAGGTTATTATAGCCCCCCGGAAAGCAGAATATCTAGCAGTTAGAATATAGTGTTTGAAGTGGGCAAGGTGCTAAATTCTCTTTTTAGCTTTACTATTGACTCACTGTGTACTTGGCATTAGTAATGTACCTACTTATTTGTGCCATTTAATTTTAAATTACATGGAAAATATGATGTTGGAGTTTGATGATAATAACAGAGCCTTGAAGTGTTTTCAGAAAAGAATTAGAGATAATGGGGGAGGCAACAATCATGCAGAGACTTCTTGACCATTGTGAGGAGTTTGCCTTCGACTTTTACTACTTCAGGGTTTTAAGTAGAGGCATACAATTACCTGAATTATGCTTTTACTTGACTGCTATGGTTGCTGTGCTGACAGTAGTCTATAGGGTGGGGCTTATGGGGAAAGGTAAGGAAGGAAGCAGAAAGACCTACTGGGTGGATATTGCAGTAAAAATCCAGATAGGAGTTAATGGTGTCTCTAATTAGGATGGTCGCAGTGGAACTTTTGAGAAGTAATCATATTATTCATGTATAACATGAAGATAACAACATTGTAGATGGATTGGATGTAGACTGCAAGAGAAAGAGAGGGATGAAGAGTCACTTCAAAGTTTTTGGTCTGCATAACTGGAAGGGTACAGTTGCCATCAACTGGAATGAGGACAACTGAAGCAGAGCAGGTTGGGGAGGGCAGTCAGGAATTTGTCTTGGGACATGCTGCATGTTAACATGTTGATTTAATTCTAGGCAGAGATGTCAACTATGCAGTTAGACATATCAAGCCAGAGCTAGAAATATGAATCTGGGGATCAGCCTGGAGATATAAATTTGGAGATCATTTGCATAGAGATGGTGTTTAAAGCCATAGACTGAATGAGATCACCAAAGAAATAAGTGTAATAGAGAGAACCAAGGGCTGAGTCCTGGATGGTTTACTTCACTAAATGATGTCTCCCCAAAATTAAAGGAAGAGCAGCATTATTCAAAAGAGCCCTGGGTTGCCTGGGTGGCTCAGTCGGTTGAGCATCCGACTTCAGCTCCGGTCATGATCTCACGGTTCGTGAGTTCAAGCCCCGCGTCGGGCTCTGTGCTGACAGCTCGGAGCCTGAAGCCTGCTTCAGATTCTGTGTCTCCCTCTCTCTGCCGCTTCCCTGCTCATTCTCTGTCTCTCTCTGTCTCTCAAAAATGAATAAACGTTAAAAAAATTTTTCTAAAAAAGAGCCCATATTTACATTTGATTACTGTCATGACTTATAACCGCAAAAAAGTGTAAGTCCTCCTGCTTTTACTAGGCTTCTGCCAAAGAGAAGCCATAGTAAACACCAGGTGAAATTTGATCTTTTTGAAGGTATTTGCATCTAGGATATATAAAGATTGTTGAAAATTCAATAATAAGTAAACCAACTCTCAACTAAAATATGGGCAAAATATTTGAACTAAAACTTTACCAAAGAAGATATAAAAATGGCAATAACCACATGAAAAGGTGCAAATTATCACTAGTCTTTATGGAAACGCAAGTTACAATCACAATGAGATATCACCAACTAAAATGGCTAAAAAAACAAAAAGGAAGAAACAATAAACTGATAGCACCAAGTGCAAAGGGGGATACAGAGCAACTAGGACTCAAACATTACTGGCTGGGAAAGCAAAATGGTGCAGCCACTTTGGAAGACAGTTTCTTATGAAATTAAACGCATATTCACCATATACCCAGCAATCCATATTCACCCAGAAGAAATAAAAACCTATGGTCACACAAAAACCTGTACATGAATGTTTATAGTGGATTTATTCATAATTGCCAAAAACTGGCAATGACCCAACGGTCCTTCAACAGGTGAGTGGGTAAACTTTGGCACATCTTTATAATGGGATACTCTTCTGAAATAAAGAGGAGCAAAATTCTGATACACACACCAGCATAGCTGAATCTCAAATACAATATGGTAAGTTTAAAAAGCCATATTCAGAATATTACATATTACTTAATTCTATACAGATGATCTATAAAGGTAAAGAATGGCCCAGTGGTTGTGATGGACTGGGGTTGTAGAGAGGGATCGCTGACAAGGAGCACCTAGAAATATTTTGAGAGGAGGGAACAGCTCTGTGTCTCAGCTGTGGTGATGGTCACAATATTGTATCCATTTTTCAAAACTCATTGAACTGTCCACCAAAAAGGGTGAATTCTACTGTATGTAAATTATATCTCAATCGCCCAGATTATTAAAAAACAATAGTGTTTGGGGTGTCTGGGTGGCTCAGTCAGTTAAGAGACCGACTCTTGGTTTTGGCTCAGGTCATGATCTCATGGTTCGTGAGACTGATCCTTGCATGCAGGCTCCTGCATCAGACTCCATGTTGTCAGCATGCCGACAACATGGAGACTGCTTGGGATTCTCTCTCTCTCTCTCTCTCTCTCTCTCTCTCTCTCCCTCTGTCTGCCCCTCCCCCACTCGTGTTTTCTCTCTCTTTCCCCCCTCTCAAAATAAATAAATGAACTTTAAAAACCAGTGTTCCTTTATACTAACAATCAGCAGCTAGAAAAAAAAAAATCAGAACAAACAAAAAGCCACATGGCTTCAGTGTTTTTGAACTATTGGGTAACTACCTCAGAAGTCAAGAGAAAGCCAGTTACCATACTGAAGCCTTTCCCAAGGGCTAGGCAGGAGGTGGAGAGTCGATGAGGTCCCCTTTGATTTGCTGCATCCAGAAGCACTTTGAACAAAGCCAGTGATACGCTTGGTGTAGTCTGTTGGACAGCACATTCGCCTCAGTGAAAGATGACCCAGCCTAATGTACTATAAAGTGCCAGCATACAACAAGCTTGTTGTATTTTCAGATCCCAGGCTCCGAGACACCATGTATGGTATTTTCACCCGGGGTGAGGTTGACCTAAAACACCACAGGCAGACTCTCTGGAGTAAAAGATTTTTTAACTACATGTCAGCAATGATTAGTTACAAAGGAAAAGAGAACTTGCCCATTTGACACTAAATGACAGAACAATGTGACAAAGCTAAAAACAGAAAAAAAAATCAGTCTTTAAGACAAGAGGCTGATCCCCAGTAGTGCTAGGGACAAGTCTTTGATTACATCTTTTGTCCCACGAATAATAAATCCCTACCCTCCAAAGGCTTTCTAGGCTGGTCTCCTAGATTTTGGCCTGATGACCTCCAAAGTACAATTTGCAGAGTTGAAGGAATCTGACCTGCATTTAATATTTAGTCTCTATCTATCTCTGTAAAGTGAATTCTGGAGAGGAAGCCATAGAATCTTGTTATCCCCTGATAAATCAGGCATAGCATGGACAACATGTTCCTATAGCTTTTTGAAGACCTGAGTAATGGGTTAAAACCCTGATTAGTAAAGATGCTCTTTTAAACCTCTTGACTTAGGCTTCTAGCCAGACTATTAATTGTAGTGTTGTATTTCTGTGAAACTTCAACCACAGTAATGATGTGCTGTGCAAGGCTTTGCTGCGGCTAAGATGTGGAGACACCAGACAGGGTCCCTGCCGTAAGGGCTGTCATTAGGGTAGAAGAAACAATAATGATAAAATAATGGCGATGCTGCTGCTGCTGGCAATTCAAAGTGGCATATGCTAAATCACAAATGTGTAGAACAAAGAGTAAACACAAGTAGAGAAGCAGCATAGTATAAATAGAGGCTTGAGAATCCAACACTTGTGCCTTTTAGTCCAAATTCGATCCCTTGGCAATGGTGAAACACTGGGCAACACATGGAATCTCTATAAGTCTCAGTTTCTTTATCCATAAAAAAAGGAGATAATTGCAGATTCTACTGCTTAGACTCGTTAGACTAAAGGGGATCGGGCCTATAAATGTTTAAGTACCGTACGTAGCACAGAAAGCATTCAATAGATGTTACGTATTGGCGGTAGAGGTGGTGGAAATAGTAGCAGGATTGGAAAAAAGCAGCTCTTTCTGCAACCTTTCGTCAAATGTGCTCTCAGAGGGAGGTCCTTGCTGGAGCTATAAATTTGGGAGTATAAATAGTACTTAAAATCATGGGGGTGGAGTGCAATTAGCCACGGAGAGAACATAGATAGGAAAGAGGCCTCTCTTGGAGTCTTCTAGCACTCCAAAGTTTAGAAGTTGGATGGAGAAGGGGCTAATAGGATTGGAATTGTTTTTTCTTTTTCTTTTTCTTTCTCTCTTCTTCTTTTTTTTTTTTTTTTTTTTTTTTTGCTTTTCATTCATTTTAGGATTAACCCTTATAACATCTTACACATTCCCCACAAACATCACAGAGATGGAATTAGGCCTCTACCTATCCTGACAAGTATCTCCATTTACATTAATTTCTGTCATTCTTAATGGAATGTTTAAAAAAACAGTTAAATAAACTTCTGATGGCTTACATAATTTTAACCCAGGTCTCCATTGTCAAAGTAAAGGGTTGAAGGAATTATCTGGATAATTCACGCAGAACCTACCAGGCCTTTGGGACCCCTCTCTCCTTCTGCTACTTTTGCCCAAGTAACCAGGGAATCACTTCAATTCTTTCCCTGCTCATGTAATTCTGGCCTTAGTATGTCTTTAACCACTGGACCCTGTCACCAAAATAAATATGTCATATTGGAAACAAATACCAGTGAGGGAAGGCAATTTTCATTTCACATGTGGATATATTTTGTTTCCATATGGACAATGCTGAGAACCAGTGAAAAGGCAGATCCAAAGTGTAAAGGATGAATGAAGGCAGACAGTCAGGAACTGAGTCCTTGTCAGTTGGAAAGGAAATCAAGCTCACTATAGGTGAAGGAGCTGAATTTTCCCGGCAAGAGCCTGTATTATCATTTATTGTTATTTATGGCTCATTGGGAGAGCAGCGAGAAAACTAAAAGGAGAACATTTTGACCCATGTCACGAAACACCATATGAATTTATAGCCTCCTCATTAGAGATATTTTTCTAATCAAGAAGCAGCATTTTAGCCTCATGAAAAGGGGTATGAAGGGGATGAGATGTTTTTGGTTTAAAAAAAAAAAAGCCCTGGAAAATGTTACTTGCTTAAATGTCCAGGTTACGATAAATAACAGCAGAGGCAATGAAAACCTCACCAGCAAAGGACACCCTCCCTTTTGTGTGACTGAATATAAGTCCATGGAACTTGCAGTTGTGCCCAAATAAAGAGAAGCCACCAGCTCTAACTCAGCATTGACCGAGGCTGTCAGATCTTATCTTAATGAGGCACAGATCCTAGGACAGGAGAGGAACAAAACGAAGCAGTGTGATAAGGTACACAGTGCGGTAATTGGATCAAGCTGAGGCAGTGGTGGTCCTTAACAGCAGCTGTGGATACAAATGAAAGGGCTGTCACTTGCGAATAATTTGCTATGTTTCAGTTTTCACTTTTGTCCATACAGTTGTGTGTCAGAAGAAAAGTCTAAAAGCATAAATTTTCCTTCTACATTTGCCTCCCAGAATATTCATCTCTAACCACACTGCAGCAAATTTAACATGGCAAGTCTTAGGATGTTTGAAATCCTTTATTTACACGAACATAATATACTTTCTCACATCTTACGGCGTTATTCTATATCCAACATATTTCCTATGTTGTCAGCATAGTGTTGCAATTTGCACTGCATTTTTCATGATTTTCCAGTGTTCCCAAGAAATGCTAGGTAAATAATGACATTGAATGCTGTGAAATAAGGCCTACAGAATAAACTGAGGTCTTGTTACAATTTAAAAAGCACGAGGTCCCGGGGATCTACCACAAGGTTGTAACAGTTCTTTGGATATTGTTAGGTAATCTATTGCTTTGTAACAAAATACTCCGAAACTTAGTGGCTTAAGACAATTTATCTTCTCTCTTCATTTGGGTTGGGCTCAGTAATGTGGTTCTTCTGCTCCACCTGGTGTCTGTTTGGGCTGGAGATTAGGAGATGTCTTCTTTATTCACATGCCTGGGCCTCCTCTAGGATATCTGGACTGGCTGGGAGCTGGTCTGGCATCTCTCTCCACATGGCCTCTTCATGTGGTAAGCTTGAGCCTCCTAGTGACATCATGGTCTCAGAGAAGTCTGATGTCTTACCTGGTAACTGGCTTCCAAGAAACAGGCAGAGGCTTACGGTCTTCTTAAGACCAAGACTTGTCCCATACCATCACTCCTGCTGCATTGTACTGATTAAAGCAAATGACAAGGCCAGCCCAGATTCAAGGGAAATAGTTTCACCTCCTAGGAAATGAACAAGAACCATGTGTATACAAGAGGGAAGGATTTGATGGTGGACATCTTTAGGGGCCTTAGAAATGCTTCCTGACTGCTCTGGTGGGGACCGAGGACCATTGTACGTTGGATTCATTGCTTGTAGATGGTTTATTTCTAGTTTAGAGCTTATTATTTCAGAGAAATGAGGAACCTTAGATATCATTTATTTTTTAGACATCATTTAAAATAGTGTTTCTCAAACAATTTTACAGTTATCCATAGTAGAAAACATCTTATATCATGGTCCATTATACAAAACTAAAGTTACATAAATATGTATATATACACACAAATATATATAAATATCTAAGTATATATTTATATATATCTCTATTTAAACATATACATAACAATCATTTCATGAAACAATGTTGATCTTTAATATGTGCACTGAACTGTGCTATTTTTTTATTTTGCTTCATCTTAAGGAAAGTTGGTCTTGACCCATGAAATTGATTTCATGACCCACCAATGGTCAACCTAGCATTGTGATTTGAAAAATAGCCATCTAATCCTATCTACTCATTTCATAGATGATCTTGCTGAGGATTCACTGGGCTACATGTTAGGCAGACGCAGAACTAGAATGCAGGTCGCCTGACTCAGAAGCTAACGATGTTCTACCGCTTGCCACACTGCGGTTACACATACAGAATAGCGGTGATCTAACGTGAGTTATTAATTTTGCTTAGTTTATACTTTCACATTCAGGTCTCCACAAAGGTGCAAATGGGAGATTTTTTTAAAAACACTTTCTCATTTTTCTACAACGTAACCATGCTTAATATAGCTATTTAAGTGTGAGCATTAACTCACAGCACTTTCAAGCAAGCACATAAAGCATAACCTAATCTCTGCCCTCAGACATTTTTTTCTTTTGGTATTTCGCCTCCTTCACAGGTCTAGGACATGTAAAGAAATAAATAAAAACCATAAACTCATCATATTTACTTATTTATACAAAGAGGAAACATCTCTCAACTTTAATGCTGCAAAGAGCCAGGGCAGTTTCCTAAGGGAGGTAGTGGAGATGTCCACAGGAGATTTTGAGGAATAGGGCTGCCTTCCAGGAAGAGTGTTAGTGTATTTCTGCCTGGAATCATAGATTGACTAGATGACCTATCAATCCAAATCATTCTTCACCTTGGTTTAGTGGTGTTATGGGGCTGCCTTAACTGATAGCCCAATTAGCTCTCCAACAGTAAAACTGCTTATTAAGTGAACTGAACTATCTCTAAACACTGCAATTGATAGTGCAGAGCTGGAGAGATGTTCCTTTGGTTCTCCCCGTAGCTTGATGCTCTACTGTAGCACTGTCCAACAGAAATAGGATGTGAGCCACGTAGGTGGCACTCTTCAATTTTCTAGAAGTCACATTGAAAAAGTAGAAAGAAACAGGTAGCAACTAATTTTTAGACTTTATATTTTGAAATGGATTTAGACTTATAAACAGTAACAAAAACATTGCAGCATTCCATACCTCTTTTACTCAGTTTCTCTTAATGTTATCATCCTGCATAAATCATGGTAATGTTATCAAAACTGAGAAATTCACATTGGTGCAATACTAGTAACTAAATTCCAACTTCATTTAGATGGTTGAAATTAATGAGCTCAACATATCCAAAATATTATTGTTTTGACATATAATCAATATAAGAGCTCTTTAACAAGATATTTTATATTCTCTGTTTTGTACTAAACCTTCGAAATCTGATGTGGATTTTTACCCTTACAGCGCATCTCAGTTGGGACCAGCCACACTTCAAGGACTTGGTCGCCATGTGGCTGGTGGCTACCATGGTGAACAGTAACAACAACTCAGAAAAGAGCTGTCGTCAACCATCGGCTTTATCTTGTGTGAATTATATGTAGAGTGCTTGAGTCCATGAAGCACTGATGGGAAAGGCCAAATAGCCTGCTGTTAAGAGTAGTGACTTAGGGGTCAGGCAGAATGGAGTTCCAAGTCTGCAACTTATTATTAGCTGTGTGACCTTGACATACAACTCAAATTTTCTGGGCCTTTTTTTCTTCATCTGTGAAAAAAAAATGAAGAGAAAAACAACTCATGGGGTTATCAGATGTATCGAATGAGAGAACACGTGTTAAATGCTACCACGGTGCCTTACCTGTAATTGTTACACAGCAAATGTAAGCTTTCAGCGGTCATCTGTGTCACTACCCAAGACCAAACGAATGTGTGCTTTCTTCAGGGTTGAGTGATAGCAAAAGTCAGGTTAAAGCCCTAGGTCAATATTTTAAAGAAGCTCAACAAGCCTTTAAAAAAATTTTTTTAATGTTTATTATTTGAGAGAGAGAGACAGAGAGCAAGCAGGGGAGGGGAAGAGAGACAGAGAGGGAGCCACAGAATTGGAAGCACGCTCCAGGCTCTGAGCTGCCAGCACAGAGCCCGACGTGGGGCTCGAACCCACAGACCGTGAGATCATGACCTGAGCTGAAGTTGGCCACCCAACAGACTGAAACACCCAGGCACCCCTTCAACAAGTCTTCATTGCATACCTAATATCTTTCAAGCATTGTGCTGAGTGCTAGGGGTAAAAAGATGCTTAAAGGCCCTTATGGAGTTTACTATTTACTAAGAGACAGATAGCATTTAAATAAGAAGACTGCATTTTCTGTGTTTATGTGTGTTGCTTGTGTGTCTGTGGCAGAGGTGGAGAGAGAAATTGTTGTGGCTATTTATTTTTTAAATGCCAAAATAATTATCTTTTAATGTTATGGAAAGTAACCTAAAAATTGATCATTAGCAACATTCCTATCATCCACACAATAAACTTACTCTCTCTGCCTTTCTTTTGGTATTTATTTTAGGGTTCTGTCATTTGCTTGGTTTTGTGTATTTGTAATCGTAGTGAAAGTACAATCTCTTGACTTATTCCTTATTGTTAAGTATTTGCTATAGAATCTGAAAGACTATGTGAAAGGTATATCTACCTAAGGTGTTTTTTAAATCAATGGATCAGGCTGAATTTATTAGTTGGAATACAATTTACTTATGCCTTGTTATATGATGAGGTGGCAAGCTAATGAAGATGGTTAGATGTATTAAAAATGATCAGTGGTAATAATAGCAACAAGAGCTAACACTTCCTGAGCACTTATGCACAATCATTGTGTGAACACAGCAATATGACTCCAGAGCTCTGTCTTAACTAACACTTGACTTCTGTCTCTCGTGAAGCTTTTTGTTTTTTAAATCTCTGAGTGTAGTGTGAGTCAATTCTTAAAATCCTGACATGTACAGAAATCAGGAAATCACAATAGTGACTCTACCAAACTTGTAATTGTCTTAGGGAAGCTGTACTATGGACGACCCTCCCATGCTCCCTTCCTTCCTTCCTCTTGTCTTACTTTCCCGTATTTGCACTTACCTTGTATCAGGTGATCATTTTGTTCAAATTATCTAATTTTTGTTGTTATTAGAGGGATGTACTACCTTGAACTTCCAAAATGAAGACTAATAGCCCATTGGTGCATTAAAAAATATTCTATTCTTAGTGCAGTGGTCAAAAGACAGACTGAATTTTGGCTCTTACATTTTCTAGATACTTTCCTTTTGGGCAATTCAAACTCTTTGAGTCCCAGTTTCCTTGTTTGTAAAATGAGATAAGAAAAATGCCTTCCTTCCAGCATTATCTTGAGAATTAAAAAAGATGAGATATATATAAAGCTGGTACCACAGCACATCCTTTATGCACACTGACTTCAGAATAAGTGTTCAATACATGGTTCACAGTCGGTCCAAGATGTCAGCCTTCTTGGGAATGGGTTGGGCTGAGAAATAAGGACTAGTATAGCAAGAATGAAAAAAGAAATAGCACTTTAGCCTTTAATTAGTTAAATGTGATCTTTATGTTAAGATGATAATTTTGAAATCCAGACTTAAGAAAATTTTTTTTTAATGTTTATTTATTTTTGAGAGAGAGAGAGAGCGAGCGTGAATGGAGAAGGGGTAGAGAAAGAGGGCGACAGAATCTGAAGCAGGCTGCAGGCTCCGAGCTATCGGCACAGAACCTGATGCGGGGCTCGAACTCACGAACCGCAAGATCATGACCTGAGCTGAAGTTGGATGCTTAACTGACTGAGCCACCCAGGTGCCCCTGAAATCCAGACTTTTTAAGCAAGATACAGCTTTTCCCCATTCTTTAATCTCTCATTTAACTTTTCAAGAACCAAATCTAGAAGATTTAAAACTTGGTATTTCTTTTATTATATTAAGAGGACTGTCCTCCTACCTCTGCTGACTAGGCCATGAGACTTGCTGCCCTGGCATAGAAGAAGGCCATGGGGAAGAGGAAATGAGAAGCCAGAAGTTGATCCCTTCTGTTCCAGGAGGATTTGTTGAAGGGTAGGTTGAGGTACAGTGAGAAGGTCTTCCTGCCCCTTGGTTGGGTCCACATCTCGTTGGCACAGGGGTGCTCAAGAATCATCCAAATAGTTTTGAGATCTTGAGAGTGTGAGTGATAAAGGTGTGATGTTGGGCGGGGTCTGTAGGCTCTTATAATAATCCTAACCTTTACAATGGATCTCTACCCACCTTGGTCTAGAAGTGATGGTGCCATCACTCTTGGGGATGAAGCTAGAAGAGCATCACTAGCTCCCCTGGGCCATTGTAAAGTTTAGAGACATTTTCCTGTGTGGGCATGTGGAGCACTGAGAGGCCAGAAGACTGTTGAGGTAGGGGTGAAGGGCAGGAGACTCCAACGTGGGCAGGAGGGGAACAGATCTAAATGGTTCAACCACGGACTCTGGCAAAGAATACCAGAATGTCATTTTCTAAAAGATGTGAGATGGAAGCCTTATACCTCTGTAGCTTGAGTTAATGGAGCAGAACCTACCATTCATAGCAGAGGACAATGGGTCACGTATAGATTCTCTCCCTAGCACCAGCACTAGGTCACACTGGCTACATTCGTCCATATACTCTGACAATACTTCTACAAGTCACAGGTGGAGGATAAAATAGTTTGAGATACGAAAAGGGACTGTTAGACCAGAAGAGAGTGAGTATTCCTAAGGGAATAATTAATCTTTTAGATCTAAATTCACCAGATTAAAATTTACTTTCTCCTCTATTAACTCTTGGTGTGAAGGTACATGTTTGCGTGTGTTGAGAAGAATGGGAGTTGCCTTTCAAAGAGATGGGTAAGATTGGGGGAAGAGTACATTTTTGGAGCAGAAGATCAAAAGTTCCATTTTGGAGATACTAAATTTGAGATGCCTGTTAGACATCTCAACGGAAAGGATGAGAAAGATTGTACTGTACTTAGCAGAGTACAAAATTCTTAGACATATGCGTGGTTGCCCATAAGGAAGGGAGCAAGGCAAACCTTCCATGCTCCCTATAAGCTTAATGGGAGAAATAGTGAGGTTATTATTTACATGTCATCTGGGTCAATATTTTGAAAAGGCAAGTCCTATCCTCTTGTGGCCTTCTGGCTTAATACAAAGGCGGAAGATGGGAAGACAGAAGCTCCTCTATCTCTGATCATGAACAGAAGCCACTTGCCTCCCACTGTTTCTACCTCTTAACCTTCTTCCTTTCTTAAAAAACATTTATTTATTTTTGAGAGACAGACAGAGAGAGAGAGCCAAGCAGGGGAGGGGCAGAAAGAAAGGGAGACACAGAATCTGAAGCAGGCTCCAGGCTCTGAGCCGTCAGCATAGAGCCCGATGCGGGGCTCGAACCCACGAATGGTGAGATCATGAACTGGGCTGCAGTCGGACGCTTAACCAACTGAGCCACCCAGGCTCCCTACCTCTTTACTTTCTTAACACCTGCGAGAGGTGGGGCTGAATGTCCATCTGTCTATGGGGGTTTCCACCACCCTTGTGTCACATTCATGCTTTATTAAGAGGAGACATGCAAGGCATGTAACTCACATTCCCTCCCTTCCATTTGTACTCACCTCGCCTCCACACATCCATCTTCCCCGAGTGTGTTCAGACATGACAGTGGAAGTAAATGCTCTATTTCACGACACTGGAGATGGATGCCATCTTCCCAAGTGGATGCATGTGAAGCAATCTTCTCTGCATCGCTGACATAATATAAAACTCCCACTCTGCTGAGGTGTCGGCAGGTCCATTATCATACCTGACTTGTTTTCAGTTGCTGATGCTGCAGAGTCTATCTTGTTCTGGAATCAAATGTAGTCTCCTTTTCTGAGAAGCCCAAGAAAACTCTGGGAGAAAGGTTAATAAGAGTAGTGGTAGTGACGATATTAAATATGCTAATATTTAATTTAAATGATAGCTATCATTTATTCAACAATTTCTGATGTGCAAAGGCACTCTGTTAATTTCTTTGCCTGCATTATCTCAGACACATGGGAAGTGGGGTTTGGGAAGCCAGATATAGTGGTTAGGGCCCAAGATCTGAGGTTAACCTGTCTGGGTTGAAATTTTGACAGCATCTCTCATCACTGTGTGTCATCTGGGACTTTTGCCTTGAATTTTTTCATCTGAAAATAATGATAATAATAATGAGAATAAGAGTACCTACTGTATGCTTCACAGACTAAATTTCATAATGTAAAGAAACTAATTTTAACATACAAGGAATTAGAAAAATACTTGGCACATGCTAAGTGATCCATAAATATCAGCTTTATAAATATCAGTATAACATGTGCCTTCCTGCCAAAAATGAGAAAAAGAAATCAAACAGAAGGAACCTATGCTGCACCATGATAGGTAGAAAGTCTGGACTTAAGGTCAGTTTGGCTTAAGACTATATACCTCATCCAGTGTCCAGCGGCCAAAATAGCCCCCTAAAACATTTCTGACATTTGTGTGTAACTAGAATTTCATTCTAATATAAGAGGTCGTGGTAAAGACATTGTGTGCTGTATCACACGAGTACATGTTACATCACTCTCAAGAGAAGGCCACCGTATTCCCATTTCACTGGATTTTTGTGAGAGTTCAGATCCATGTGCAAACAAAAGCAACCACAATAAAAACCCCAGCAGCTGTGTGAGAAGGTCAGTACACCTGACCACAACCACATTGCACCTGGGTGGCAGAATCCTGACTTCACGTCGATCCTATATATGTAAAAGTACTTTGTAAATTTTAAAGCTCTAACCATTATTATCCTGGGATGCCTGTTGTGTGAGTACCAATACCTAGGAATATTTATGCCATCTGGGTAGAAATAAAAAGTCCCAAAAGTTGATGCTGTAACTCTCAATGCATTTTTCCTCTCGATTTTTCTTGTTTCTAATGTTGACAACCGCCCACATGGTATTCGCTGGTTCTCAGTGTAGCCCACAGAAATGCCAGCTGGCCGCGTGCCAGTGTCAGGAGGACGAGATTGTTGAGAGCTTCCTCACAGCAAAACCTTGTCAATGACAAGCATTGTTTCTGAATCTGAAATCTATTTCTTTTTCCGTCCCTTTGGTTTTTCTTCCCACCTGGGAATGGGACCCGGAATGGGTTACTAATTATATTGTGGTAGCTGTGATTCCTAACAACACCAGTGCTCATATTTATGCAGCATCACTCACTTAGCTGTAGCAGCTAATATGTGGAGATGGGATGGGGCTGTCAGCGTGCACACACAGCATCGCGGGAAGTCTGCTGTGCCACCTCGTTGTTCCACGCTGGCTTTTTAAAATATGATTTGTTTTCTCCAAACCTGTCCAAGGCATAACATCCAGAGAGAAACATGATAAAAACGCAAAATCTGCACCCTGCCTATTTTTGACAATTATAACGATCTTTGTTTCGAGTTAATAGAAATGCCAAATTTTCCTGCTGGAGAATCAAATCAGTGACCACCAAAATTCAAATGTAAGCATTTCAAAACCCAGGACCTTTCTTCTGTCCTAATAACAACTTCCAAGGTAGCAACACTGACTCTAGAGAATATTCTCTAGTTTGAAATCTGGTCTTATGTACATTGGATTGCTGATTAGAGCAATAAGTGAAGGGAGCTTGCAGAGTGCACAGTTACTTCCTAGACTGGATAAAAACATGTTATCTTTTACTTAACAGGCATAATTCTTTCAAACCGATCCTCCCTGGCCTGAGTGCCTATTTTGGCCTCCAGAATCTCGCAGCCAAAATCTAAGGGATTCTAACTGAATGCTTTTGCAGAATAAAAATACACAGTGAACCTTCAACCTATGTGTGAGGTGTGCATGCCACTACGGTATCTTATGCGTTACTGTGCTTATATTCATCTGCCAAGGATAAGAGCAGTTCACTGACTGAAGATTTCTTTAGAGAACGATAGAGTTAGGATTCCTAGGCTTGTTATTCAAGATGTTTTGGCTCATATTACGTGCTGTGATTGCTCAGAATACTGTACAAGCACATGTGGATCAGGGTCTCCTACCAAGGTTCCCAGAGGTTTCCAGGAAGGAACCCCAGTTCCTCTGGATCTGGGCCCAACAATAGAAGAGAGAGATTGGTTGGTTCCCCCTCTTCTACCCTAGACTTGAGGTTTCCCTGTGTCTGCAACTCCTGACCAAGGGCTATCCAGTCATTATTTACAATGCAGCTGTGGTTTGGAATACATTAGTAGCTCTCACTCTGGACATATTGTGAATTTCTTAGTAAAAAAAAAAAAAAAAAGGTGGGTTATTATTTACTTAGTATTATGTTCTAAGAATGGTTTAAGGGCTTTTCATATGTTAGTCCACTTAATCATCCAAAAGTCCCATGAGGTGGCATTACTATTGTCCCAGTTTTCAGATGAGGACACTAAAACACAGCAAGGTTAAGTGATTTTCCTGCGGTCACACAGTTAGTAGTAGAGGGAAAATAGGCCCAAGACTTCACACGCCAGGCAGAGCGCTATTAACCACAATGGCCACAGGTTTTGAGAGACAGCTTTTTTTGTGGAAGGAGCAGTAAGGGAACTTTCCAATATCAGGTTAATCCAGAGGACAAGCAAGGAACCTCTGATTTATAGCACATAACTTCCTGGTTTTTTAGGCTACTTCGTCCTGTTAGCAACAGCCTCTTGATTCTTTAATTTGGGGAAAATTCTAAATCTCGTGTAGCCACACATTTTCTCCTTTGCAACAAAAATATCCTGAATGTATAACATACTGCGAGCACATGAAGAAATTCCAAATAGTAAGAAGTATGAGTGTAAAGATTCCTTCAACACTTGTGGTGGTAATAGAATATAGGTGTTTATAAAATTTGTACCCATCCCCAATTTTAAGCCTTACCTAAGAAAGGGTTTCACTTCAGAGACACATAGTTTTTTCTAGAGTCAAATCATTCGGCAGTGAACGTAGGTTAAGGAACACTGCTGTGCCGTCCAACCAGAGGGAGTTTGGGCATCAAATTTGTTGGCCTCATACACAATTATAGGACATCTGTAAATGCACGGCGTGGTGCATTTGATGAAGGACTACATGTTTCCCAATACCTTTGGGTAGAATATTTTGATATGTTGTTATTAGACCTACCCCAGCCTCACAGTGATGGAATGAATCTTGGGTCGCCTGAGTTCTGAGCTGTGGCAGGCAGTTAAGGTATTAGTGAGTGACTGTGATGCCCAAGGAACCTAAGAAATGAGGGCCAATTCAAACTCTACCTTTGGAGATGTGCATATAGGCCCGACCTTGGATAGGACTAAGAGGGAGATGAGCCATTGGTTCATTTATTTCAATCCATTCCATATAGTTCTATATCACCCAACCTGTATCACTCTGGAGGAATGTCAATAGCATTTGCTTCATGGCCTCACCCAGACAGTGAGTCCTTTAGTCGTCCTTTGTTACAACCTGATTATTTTCATTGTTGCTCCACAAAAACACTCGTTAGCAGCACTTGCACGTGATTTGGTTGTGTCTCCTGCTTGTTCTTCTACATTCAGAATCCTAGAGCAGCTCTGCAAATGAAAGAGGGTGTCCACGTAAAGACTCTACATGTTAGGATAATTCACTAACCAGTGGTTGCACTGCTAATTTGATTTTGCTGCTGATCAGAGATAGGAAGAGAATTGTAATTGAAATGCATTGCAACCAATTTGTAAATGTTAGTACACATTATCAATCATTGTTATGCTATTATGCTATTAACATAAATTATCACATAGAGGTAATTTAAAACTGTTAACTGACACAGGTATATCTTATTCTTGGTGACAATTACACATAAAAAGGAGGTCAAGGTAAATGTTGCATGGTGTTACTGCTTGGACTATTGATGGACAGCAGTGATTAAGTGATGTTACCATTGAAGAATTACTTTGTTCCTACTATTTTTTTATAAAAAAATTTCTGTTATACATGACTTTAAGATATCATATTCATATTCTTTTTAAAAATTATTTTTAATGTTTATTTTTTTGAGAAAGAGAGACAAAACGTGAACAGGGGAGGGGCAGAGAAAGAGGGAGACACAGAATCTGAAGCAGGCTCCAGGCTCTGAGCTGTCAGCACAGAGCCCGACATGCAGCCTGACATGGGGCCCAACATGGAGCCCAAGCTCACAAACTGCGAGATCATGACCTGAGCCAAAGTCGGAGACTTAACCAACTGAGCCCTCCGGGCACCCCTATCATATTCATATTCTTAAGAACACACTTTTGGGGCTATCCTCTCAAAACTCACTATACGTCTTCATACTAAGTTAATATTGATTTCTAATGAGTTTTTTTCATTTTTTTAGCTTCATACTCAGTGTTAGGATATTATCTTTAAAAGGTTAGAAAACACTAACTCCTTAGTACGGAATTCTTGGTTGATTGTACATGAATTTCCAATTCATTTGTATATTGATGAATTATGTTTTTTATTTTTAAGCAAATTAAGGTCAAAAAATAATAAGTTTATGTTTCAGGAGGTGAGTATTCACTTGGAATAAGGGACCTGGATATGTGAGGAGATTCAGTGTTGAGGCTACAATATGGTGAATATGTTGTTTTTCTGTGGAGTTTATCAGATTACGTATTGCATGTGGCCTTTGGGGTATAATAATGATAGGTAAACTAAGATCCATTATACAATGAAAGATAAAGCCAGATGACAAACGTTGGATTTCGTAGGTTTAAGCTTCGAAAATCTTAAATACTTGAAGCTTCTAAGCCAGAGGTTATGTTGTCAATGGATATCACAATGAAAATACTGGACAAGTGTCACGCCTGGAAATGTTATATGATATCTTACTGCAACTGGATGTCAAGGACAACATGTAAAATGACAAATGGGCCCTTAAGAGAATAATATGCTATCACTTCATTTCATCCCAAAGAGTTCCATCAATTCTAAGACTGTTGAATCTATGAAGGTCATATGTTACAAGTATTTATGAGATGGAGATGATACAGCATATGTGACATTCTGAAGCTATGAATTGGGATGGCTAGACTGATCCCTTGGTGCTCAGGTCAGAAAATAATTACACATAAACATATAGAGAACATGCTATAATAATTCTTTGTTATTTATTTTTTTTTCCAACTTTTTTTTTTTTTTTAAATTTATTTTTGGGACAGAGAGAGACAGAGCATGAACGGGGGAGGGGCAGAGAGAGAGGGAGACACAGAATCGGAAACAGGCTCCAGGCTCCGAGCCATCAGCCCAGAGCCTGACGCGGGGCTCGAACTCACGGACCGCGAGATCGTGACCTGGCTGAAGTCGGACGCTTAACCGACTGCGCCACCCAGGCGCCCCAATTCTTTGTTATTTTTAAATGTGGAGTGCTAAATGCCAAGTCAGGACATAGTGAAGCTGTTTCTAAGTGATAAGTTCAAATAATCATGAGGGATGAAATATGCTGGATATCATCAAAATTACTCTGGAAAATCTCGGGAAGTTGCTATATGAAAGACAGAGACACTCTCAATGAATCTAGCATTAGCCCGAGGCATGGGTAGTAGATACCTTCTATTTTGGGCTATAATGCAAAAGAAGTACATTATTTATAAACATCAGAATCCAAGTCAATGTAACATGGAAATTCGTATGAGGGGCATGTAAGAACTGGGACTGGTTGAGGAACAGAGTTTCATACTCTCGTATTGCATCTACAATCCTCCTTGGGATATACATGCACTGACTGAACTGCTAAAATTGTTAGCTTAATTGCATTATTTAAATGGTAATCTTCCACATTCTTACTCTCTTTTCTCTTCCTCTTTCCTTTCCTTCGCTTCTTTCCCTCCCCTCTTCTACTAACTCTCAACAGTTAGCATTATTTATATCACCCTGTCTCTTTCAGGTGGTATAGACACATTAAGACTTTTTTTTTAAAGAAAAACTTCTATATGACCTATTGTCATCTCCAAGATCTCCAATTTTTCAAATTTCCATATCTTACTTTCTGTAGGCAGAGATTCTTAAATTTTGTGTAAGTTAGCCCTTTTGAGTAGATAATGAAAGCTAAGGACAATTCTCCAGAAAAATCCATTAGATACCTTTAAAATCAAGGTAAAAAAAAATCAAGATCTATGCATGGTTCTATAATTCTCAACTGACATTCTCTAGGCAACCACTGATTTCTCCTTCAACCAGCAGGTGGTCCACATTCTTATGGTCTAACATTCTATTGTGTATCATCACTTTAGAGGGGGACTGTAGTGACCGTAATGACAGTACTGATGATGAAGAGCTAACATTCATTAAGTGTTTAAATCTATACAGACACTTATCTAAGTTCACCTATTTACCATCTGGCACAACCTGAAGGCAAATGTGCTGTTACCCTCACTTGACAATGGTCCTTTCTAATCAGGAGTGCTCTCCTCCTTAGAAGATAGGAAGTGCTGCCTGCTTTTAGGGTTTGAAGCTGGCTGTTGATATACAGCGACACCTGGCTAGTCTTCCCATCAGTCTTTTTGGTAAGCATTTGAATTGATTTCTAGCAATTTTATAATTTGATTCTGGATTTTTAAAAGGGGTATCCCTACCTTCCAGAACAGTTTAATTTCATATTACTATTTGTTTTAAAATCAAAATATAATTTCAAAGAGTATTCAATTTTAAAATGGTATTATTTAGGACTTTTGGTGGCAACTATCAGGAATCTAATTTGAAGTAATCTAAGGAAAAAAGAAATATTTATTGGATCATGATCTACAAAGAACTAGTGAACAGTGGAAGTCATGGAAGGAGCAGAGAGGCCATGGGCCTCAGGAAAAACTCAGGCAGAGAAGCTAATGCTGATGGATATATCTGGTTTTCATCTGCTTCTCTCTTTATTCAATTGGCTTTCTTCAAATGGCAGGAAACATGAGCCACCATAGCTTACAAGTTTTATATTTTATATCTTATCATAAGGAGACTGTTTTATCATTTTCTTAATGTCAAGTTCAATAATCTCAGACAATATATTTTATTGACTCAACATGGGCTAATTTGTCACCCTTGGAACAAATCAAATGTTACTTGGAGTAGAGGGATTGGATTATGTGAAAATATACCAGTGCCACAGAGGTATGTGGATAGAATAGGAAGGAAGATATTCCCAGGAAAAAGGACAGAGTAATAAGCACACAATACTTACTGGTTCACTACAAAAGAAAACTCAATTTATTTGTTTGAGGTTTAAATTACAGATGACCATTGGACACGGGGTTTGAACACTTACTTCTTGCTTTACAAAATTAGATTAATACATTGGGAAAAAAATGGTGTGCAAATTAAATTTGTGTTAATTCAATAAATAGGTGACTAGTTGGAAAAAAATTTATAATAAATATTTACCCAGAGGGGATGTTATTAAAGTAAATAATATTATCCTTAATGTAGGTTTTTACATCACTTTATAGTTAGATAAACTTATAATGAGAATCCAGTGGGAATAAAAGAAGAAAAGCTGTCACTTTTTGCTGAATACCTTCTGGATGAGTCTGGGACTGTGATTAAGAGGACTTTAAGGGGTAGCTCAGTTGGTTAAGCATCCTACTCTTAGTTTTGGCTCAGATCATGATCTCACAGTTCATGAGTTCAAGCCCCACATTGGGATCTGTGCTGACAGTGCAAAGCCTGTTTGGGATTCTCTCTCTCTGCCCCTCCCCTGCTCGCTGTCTCTTAAAATAAACAAACAAACAAACAAACACTTTTTAAAAAGAGAGAACTTTAAGCTAAGCATGAAAGTAAACATGCAAAGTTTACTGGTTTACTTGTTAAAGTTTTCTGATAGTGTAACTGCCACCTGGTGCTTCTAATGAAATAAGGAAAATAGAATTAGCAAGCACAGTGCTTTGAATAACATGATTCTGAGACATGGACCCGGACCAACTTTTAGGAGAATCTAAAGTTTGCGACAGGGGAATTTCACCTCCATGTATTCTGTCACTATGCTGAGTAAAAAGTGGTTCTGGACAAGAGTGTACTTAGAAATTATGTCAGTAAAAAAAGTGTGCATCTTGTGGAGGTTGCATTTTCAGCATTGAACCAGAATCAGGACGTGAAAGACAAATTTCTTTCTCATTTTTTCTCATACCATTAAGTGGGAAAAAAATTACATGTGGAACTTTATGTATTGAAAATACATGTGGTAGTCAGATTGAAGCTTTTCTCCTTGGTCAACTCAAGCAACTTTGAGAAATAGAATGGGTGATGGATGGGGACATGAAGCTCTGAATGCCATCATTTGGAAAACTAATATCAAAATTTTAGCTTTAATACTTTTTAAAAAGGTGTTTTATATTTATATTTATAATTGATATTCAAAAATCTCTTTTATCTACCATTAACTCTTGAGAACATGATGATTTGGGAATGTCAATTTGTAGCAAAGTTTTTATGCCTGGGAATAAATGTGCATTTGGGCAAGAAATTCAAAAGACAATTTAAGATTGAACAAATATAACCCCTAGTTTATGGTTGAAGGCGAAGTAGCTTCAAAGGACAAGCTGTTAGAAACTCATGGGGGAGGGGAAGGAAAAAAAAAAAGGTTAGATTGGGAAAGAGCCAAAGCATAAGGAGACTCTTAAAAACTGAGAACAAACTGAGGGTTGATGGGGGGGGGGGGGGTGGAAGGGTGGGGAGGGTAGGTGATGGGTATTGAAGAGGACATCTTTTGGGATGAGCACTGGGTGTTGTATTGAAACCAACTTGACAATAAATTTCATATATTAAAAAAAAAACAAAAACAGAAACAAAGGACAAGCTATTAGCTGGTGTATATGAAGGAAAGAGGGAACAGAGGGATGAGATATGGTGGGGAGAATGCAAAACGGGTATAAAACTGGTAAGAAACAAAGTGTGTTTAGAAAGACTGTCATTGTACCTAAATTATAACTATTGATTCCAGGGGAGATAGAAAATAAGATACTAGAATGATAACTCGTAAGAAAGAAAATCCACCATGATTTTTGGTCATTTAGAATTATGAATCATTAACCATTATGCTATTAGAAGGCCTTATACAGTTGGTCAAGAGTGTGGGCTCTAAAACCTGAGTACAAAACCTTTCTTATTGGTTGTGTGACTTTGAACAACTTAATCTCTTAGATTTAAGATCTCCCATCTTCAGAATGTAGACAATAATAAAACTTACTTGAGAAGGTTGTTGTTTGATTGAATGAGCAAATCCATATAATGCTTTCACCACAGTGTCTGCTATAGAGCAAATGCCTTAATGAAGTTTTCTAATATTTATGGCTCAATCTTAAAAAGTTAACCATCAATACCTATAGACAGAAAAATCTGTCCCATTATGCAACATGCCACATCCTAGTCATGTTCCTGACTTCAGTACTCTATGGAATGTTCTTAACATTGCCTGGTTATGGATAACTCCAATCAGGAAACAGTAACAGACTACTCAAGACAGAAGGGACAAAATCTTAATTCCCATGCTTACTGATGAGGAAGCTGATTTAAAGAATACATAAGTGTCCTTTACAAGGCTACCCAAGTAACTGGTGATAGATTAATGATTTTGTCCACTAACTTAAGCTTTTCCCATTACATCATTTGTTCTTAAGATTCTTTGGGAGCCACAAACCTCTTTGAGCATCTGAGAAAAGCCACAGGCTTTATTCTTACCCAATGTATGTCTGCGGCACACATAAAAAAACTTTCTGCATACAATATCAGGAATCCCTTCTGCCTCATGCCTAGTGGGCTCTTGGTTATGGACCTTAGCTGTCAACACCATCCTGATGCTGCCGCCTTGAAAAAAGAACTTTTGGTGCTTTTTGCATCTTTATTCCCCAAGTCCTTCATGCAGCCTTTCATTCTTCCCTCTCTCTGTTCTCTAGACCAGAAAGATAAGAGCAGGAGATCTAGAAGCAATGACTTCTATGTTATAGTTTAGAACTGGTTTGAACCTGAAGTCTTGCCCCATGCATCTTTCGCAAATGTTTCAAGAAATACACAACCAGCTCCAAGAAAAACACATTTCTGCCAAATCCCTCAGGAATGGGGCAAAGAATAAACTTTAGGAAAAATATAAATGTAAAAGTATGTCCTTACATGTGACAGTTCTAATTTTTATTATATCAAGACCATATGAAATGAGATAGTACCTCCAGATTGTGCTCACAGCACAGAGAAAAATTGCCAAAACTCATTGCTTCCTTTACCTCCTGCAAATGATGACTTGTGATTCAGCTGGAAACATATATCCAAACTAAAATGTTCTCATCAATTGTGGAATGAGTGTGTGTGTGTGAAAGTTGCAAACTCTCTGGATGCAAAAAAGTGCACAGTGGTAGATATAAGAGGATGAAAGATAAGGAGCATTGGATCTTCAAAATAACAAATCGTCATTAGAATATTAGTGAAGGGTAAGAGGAGGAGGCAAAGGGTCAGAGTGGAGTAAGGAGAGAGAGGAGAGAGAAGCATATGGAGATCAGATGGTCTGCTGTTCATCCACCCCCTGCAATTCTGTTGGTGGCCCAGAGAGGAGGCCTACTGTCCCCTCCAACCTAGCCTAAAGCCTCCAGATAAAACAGCAAGTGTACTGTTATGCTAGCAATGTCATAACAAAATACCACAGACTGGGTGGCTTAAACAACTGAAATTTATTTTCTCACAGTTCTGGAGGTTGGGAAATCCCAGATCAATGTGTCAGCCAGGTTGGCCTCTGCTGAGGCTACTTTCCATGGCTTCCAGATGGCCACTTTCTTGCTGTGTCTTCACATGGTCTTTCCTCTGTGTGCACACATCCTTGGTGTCACTTTTGTGCATCCAACTTTCCTCTTACGAGGACACCAGGCAGACTGGATTTAGGACCCACCTCAACATAGCCTCATTTTAACTTAGGTACCTCTATAAAGGCCCTATTTCCAAATGTAGTCACTTAGATACCGGGGATTAGGGCTTCTACACATGATTTGGGGGAGACACAATTCAGCCCACAACAGCAGCATAGCTTATTAGCCCACCAGACTCATAAATGGCATTTACAAAGGTGAGCAGAAGTTTTTGTGGTTTTTATTGGCATAATATTTCTGTAAGGTGAGTCATACAAGGTATGCTCGCCACTTGCCTTTTCAGCCATCAGGACTTGGAAGGCGTAAGATGCACAGTGACTAAATTGGCTCTTTGACCAAGATAGGTACCAAATCTTGTACCAGCTCTCTCTACAAAAAAACAAACAAACAAACAAACAAAACAAAAAAAAACAAAAAGGAAAAACAAAGCAAAACAAAACAAAAACCAAAAACAACAAAAAACAAAACAAAACAAAAAACCCTGAAGCGTTTGGGACAAAAGGTTTTCTGTAAACCTGAGAATGGATTTCCAAGAAAGCTGCCAACACTAATATAAAGGCTTTGCTACCATCCAGCTCTCATTGCTGTGTTTACTCACCATGGTGGAACATTTCCAATCCTGTCAGCTTGTCTTTGATTTTACATTTTTTATAGTAACTTTCTAGCCAAATATCAATGCTGCTCACTATCTTTTAGATGTGCAAAATCAAAAGTTGCATAGTGGTTATGTTTTTATTTTATTTAAGGATTATTTCTATTTTTGGCAATCTTTGACAGCTCTTTTCAGCATGCGGGCTGCAATAAACCCATCGAAACGTTGCTTTTATGGAGAGCAAAACAAGCCGGAGAATTATTTCACCCAACTAACTTGGGAGATAGATTCTTGTTCCCTTCAGCCTCTATAAATGCTATGTATCTCCATTACAGGGTTACCTCAGGAATGGAATTTTGTGTCCGGCTTGCATTTTATAAATTTTGTCTCTAGTATTTCACATAAAACAGAGAAGTATTTTTCATATCTTTTATTTAAAGTCAGGACATCTTCTGGGCCAAAGAGGTGGCTTTTAGAAATGGGGCTGGAACATGATAGTCTGCCCAAAATGGGAGACAAATCTAAAGTGTGCTGAGCTAAGAAACCAGACAGGTTTCAAAAACCTCTTACCATATTTATTTTTGTATGTATACTTCATTTTGTGTCCATTCCCATATGATCTGCCATCAATTACGCAGCGGTAATGAAAACCTCCATGTGTTTTACAAGACAGAGGCACAATACAAGCAACTGGGGCCAGTGAAGCTGCCACTTTAGCTTTTTTTTTTTTCTTACTGCCTGCCCCTGCACACCACTGACTCTTTCCTCTGCCCTGCATTTAAAATGCTTCCATTTGTATATCTCCTCCTTTTCATCTTTTAAAGTTTGCTGGAGAAATGATAGTGTTACGTTTCAAAGTACTTTGGAATCAGACCAGGAATTGAAACCCTGGCTCTGTACTTGGTATGAACTTTCTTGCCTTTTCTCTGCATTAGTTTCCTCAACTTTCAATGAGTGCTAATATGAAGAAAAATGAGTGTATATTTATAAAACAGTTGGTCTAGTGCATGGCTACATCGTATAAGCACTCCATAATTGAAAGCTATTTTTATCTTTCTTATTCTCTCTCTTTTTATTGTTCTTCTTAATTTTGGTTCCCCCTCCTCACCACTGCCTCATCTCCTTTCTGGTCTTTATTACCTAGCCCTCTCTTTCCTCCCCAGTGAGGCAGTTAGTGTATGTATGCCTTTGCCTTTGACCTAATCCAGTGAGTGTCAAACAAGGGGCTGTATTGAGAAGGATTTTTAACTATTCAACTAGTTTACTCAAAAACCGGAAGGAAGCCTTACATTGATCTGTAATAACACTTCCTTGTTTCTTTTCTTTCGGCTCCAATTAAGTCAATTCAGTATAAAGACACTGATTCATGCTTATCAGAAGCTCTAATGAGGAGTTATAAATGTCTTACATTACAAACAGAGAGAACGAGGGGCACCTGGGTGGCTCCGTCGGTTAAGTGTCCGACTCTTGGTTTCTGCTCAGGTCATGATCTCACGGTTCATGAGTTCAAACCCCGCATCTGGCTCTGCACTGGCAGCGCAGAGCCTTCTTGGGATTCCCTCTGTTTCCCTCTCTCACTGCCTCTCCACTGCTCATGCTGTCTTTGTCTCTCTCAAAATAAATAAACTTAACAAAATTTTTTTTTTAAAAAAAGAATGATTAACTTACAAACACACATTTTCTGGGAGTAACATCTTTCAACGTGTAGAGTCCATGTGGATTGGGGGAGAGAATAAATAAATTAAAGGCTTTGTATTTCTCTATTCTCTAACACCAAAGAGGTGGGCTAGATACTTTCACCTGTTCTAAATAATAGTGATATGGACCATGTTAGCATAACTCTTTAATTGAAAGATGCTTTGGTGTTGAGGCTCTCAGCCCTTTCATTGAGGGATACTATAAGAAATCGGCCTATGAATCACATAATTGTATTAATTGTTCAGGAATATTATTGAGGACATTATCTAGTATGTTGTTCAGTATGGCTTCTGTATGAAACCCATTTTACTATTTCATATTAAGATCTAAAAAACTTACAGTCAAATTCAAGTGTCAATTCTATGCACTGAAGTAGTCTTTATAGGCTTGCTAACCATATTATCCATAATCCTGGGGTTTAAAAAGTATTCATATTTTTCTATTTTATAATATTTACCTTAAATCCTCTCTAGAAAAACTAAGAGAATACATTAATAAATAATTCTCATCTCTTCCACTGACTTTTCTAACTTCTTAGCACTCACAGATACCATTTCCTTCAGATGCCATTTCATTCACACACCTTCCTAGGCTCTGTTTATCTCTTGTGTGAGATCAATGACAATAATTTGGGGACATGTATAAAAGTGTGGGAGCTTGTTCTTTCTTCTCTCCTGAGCCCTAGCATTTTGCTTGGCTTGCAGATGTTACTCAATGTTATTTGGTAAGAGGAAATCTATAGTAGTAACTGGTACCCTCTATATCATACATGACTTTCCCTTGTGATCTTAACTTTGCTAGTGGGGACCCTATTTTTTTCTCTTTTCTATATTTCTATTTCATTTTTTAAGGAATATGGCATATTTTATTTTGGAATAAATGTTGTATGTCACCTTGAGAACATGGACTCCAGACAAAATTCATCCTGAATTGCTTAGTTTGTACCCTACCTGAAAACAGCTGATTATTGTAAGCCAAATTATGCGCAGAATGTAGTTGGCTTATGCCACTTCTTAGTTTAGTAATTTACTGTAGGTTATTGAAGCTATGTGGTATTTTAATTTTGCAAATTGCTTCAAGGGGATTTTGGTCATTTACCCCTAGCCTTTATTAGGTAAGATGCACATGTAACATCATTTTGCAAAGGAGAGTTAAGATATTGATAAAAGATAGCATGTGGCTTAGCACACTTTGACGGTCACGGATCTGGAATAGGACTTCTTGGGTTTGAACTCTAAATTCTTTACTTGTTTGTCACGTGATTTTGAACAAGTAACTTAGTTTTTCGGTACTTTGTTGTTTTTGTTTTTTAGTCTGCATAGTGGGCTTAATAATGGCACTTTTAGTTTAGTTCAGAGCCTTGTGCATAAACAGTATTATTTTGTTGGTGATTTTTAATTTTCAGGATAAAACTGTCAAAACTGGTCTGCCATGAACTGAAACATAATTATACTTAATTGCCCAATTTCCATGTTTCAGGGCCCTTTGTTATCGGGTTCCTCTTTTCCAGAGAAATCTGTCCTTTACTCCAGTATTATACTTGGACATTGGGCAATAAGAAGAAATAGTATATGTATAAAACGAACCTGAAAAAGAAGTTGATGATTTAAATAAATGAGCATTGTTTCTTATAAAACCCAGGAAAGATAAAGAGCCCCACTCAGTTCATTAACCAGTTACTAAATGGTGTTTGTGTTATCCCCATGAATACTAAATGAATTCATTATGATATGTGCTATTACAGTGAATAGCAAATGAATTCATAACGATGGGCTCCATAAAAATATTCCTAATGGGGAAGTTATGCATTATCAAGCTGGTTTCTAGAGTAACTGAGGCTTACATTTAAATGGGGGACATAAATAATACCAGGCACAACATTGGTTAGTTGGAGTTATTTGAGTAGGTTCTACAGAACCGAAAACACAGTTCATGTCTTGGTGATGTGTCCATAGCCTCACATGACTCTCAGTTTTTGGTTTCTGTCCTTTATTACTGGTGGCTGATGCCTAATTTTGTCTTGGATTCAAAGAGAAGGATGCGATTATATGCAGCTGGTCAACAGTAAACCTAAGTTTTGTGATGACACAGATCAGGTGAGAAAGTCTTGCAGGGTTTTCAACCTTTCCTGCCCAGAGGCTATCTGAAGGAATGGCTGCCACACTTGACCAATCTGCAGCTCAGTTGCTGGCCGTAAACTCCAGTGAACCCCCTCATCTGCCCACTTTTTCTCAGCAGAAGAATAAAATAAATTTTAGAATTAATGGCATGAATGGTGTACCCTTGAAGTAATATTTGAATTTTATTGACCATTGTAAATAGATTATGAAGTCATAGCAGCAACAAAAGCACAGATGGTGTCTTATTATAAACCTGCAAACTACGAGCGATGAGCCTGAAGACCACTCAGAGGGCACTTGTGGTCCATCAGTGGTCTAGAAATCATACGATAGCCTCTCATCTAAAGGTATAATTAATTTCTTAGGAAAAAAATGACACAGCTTCTTGGTTCATAATAAAATTAAAATACTTCCAGGGCTTAATTTTCAAGAACCAGCAGTTTTACATGTCACCCTAATTTATGATTACATTTGAGCTTATGAGAGTAAAAATTTAGCAAGAAGTGTAAAAAGTAGAAGAAATAGAAAGTAGAACTTTTCTAATGTAAGCAGTTTAACAATTCAATTAAGTAACATTACTTGCAGCCTACAGTGTGCAAAGCATTGTGTGAGATACATAAATAAGACATTGTTGGTCTTCAAGAAAGTTTCCATATAGTCCATCATGTACACATTTTGGGGCACGGAGATAAACATTTTAATCTAATGCTAGCACAGAGTACTGTACGAGGAGCACTCCCAGCTCCAAGAGTTCCCCTCCAGATTATAAGGAAATTCTTAAAAATAACTGGATTTGCTAGTGCCTGGGCCCCCTGCCCATGCGAGGGAGAGGAAAAGGAGTGAGCACAGCACGTGTGTTCTCACTCACAAATCGATCCAATTCTGAGCACAGCTCTTGTAATCCACCAGCTCCTCAGGTTGAAACTACAAGCCAATCTCCTTCTCTTCACTCTCCACAGAATCACTGCCTTGGATAATGTTTCTGCCAACTTGGATGAAGATGCCCTCATGGATGGTCCCAGTCTTGGAGTCCTCAGGTGTGGTCTCCCTGAAGCTCGCTGGACCTGTCTTCACCACTCCCAGAGCATGGCAACCACAGGTCCTGATTGCACGTACTTCACCAGGCTGGCAAAGAGTGGATGGTCTTTCAGATCAATGTATTGTTCCTTGAGAAGGTCTTGAATTAATTTCAGAAGTCTGAATTAATTTCATAGCAATGAAGCAGGATCCCTTTTGCTCAAAACACTTGATGACCTCTCTCCCATGAGGCTGCGCTGGACCCCATCAGGCTTGATGGCAATGAAGGTGTGTTCACTGTTGGCCATGGTGCTGGGGATAGAAAGCCCTCCATCTGCTTGGGTTGCAACTCCATCTGGGGCCACCCCATCAGGTACATATTGAAGGATGATACAAGTTAGACTAGGATAAGACTTAGAACCAACACACATTCATTATGGAACATGAATAGTAGCAAAACGACAGCAAACATTTCTATAGAACTTGCTAGGTGCCATGAACTTTTCTAAACACTTCACATAAATTAACCCATTAGGCCTTGTAACAAGCCTGTGATGTAGGCACTATTGTTATCCCCAATTTAAATGTGAGGAAACTGAACCACAGATGGTTAAGTAACTCAGAGATACCTAACTGACCAAGACCTTTTCTTGCTTTCCTTCCATGATAGAGGGTTGTTGCTGAGAAGCAACTGCTCCCTGTGGAGAATTTAGAGGTTGTAGTAGAGCATGGAGCCCCAAGATGGAACATGGATTCCTGATACCATGAGAAAGATCAGACTTTACAAAAAAAGAGTGTGGTGTCAAATGCAGAGAGATATAAAATAGAACAATTGGTGAGAAAAACACAGAAAGATACTTGATAATTAGAACACCAATGGTATTCTTAAGTAAGTGGTTCATTGAAGCAGTAACACATGGAAGTGTTTTCCAAATTATACCCAATTAAAGAAAGAATAGGACACCAAAAGCTGCTCTGCTCCTCTGAGGAGTTTGGCGTTGATGGCCTGGTGAGTGAGGGTAAGATTAATTGTAGGGTATATTTTAAAAGGAAAGCATGACAAAATAAGCATGGAGTAAGGTGAAGACTGATTGTTGGAGAGGAAGAGTCAATGGAGACAGACTGAAGATGCAATCACCTTTACATGATATACTTTGTACACTGTTAGCAGCATAGGAGATTGGTCAAAAATGCAGCTTTTTTGTTAGCTATAGTGATTGGACACCACTGTGTGAGGAAACATGGCTTCATAGTGATCTCCACTCTCTATTTTTTGTTTAATTTTCTTGTAATTAATTAGTTTTTATTTATTTAATTCAATTTATTTATTTAATTCTTTAAGTATCTTCGCTCTTCATTGAAAGTCCAGGGGAAAATGCCAAGAATTTCATCAGGAGACTCTGAAGTGACATTGAAATGGGCCAAACATTGAAAAATTTAAACACTTTCTCCTGGCCTCCCTGAAGGGACTCTCTGGGTTCACTTCCTTCTGTGTCCTGGTCGTGAGTTCATTTCCTTCCCTCTTTGGATCACAATCACAAATGAAGTAGATCCCTTGGTTAATGAAGAGCTTGAGCTAATTGTTCAATCTTTGACCCATTTCAATATCACTTCAGGGTCTCCCGATGAAATTTTTGGCAATCTTTTAGGCTCTGTGCCTTCTGTGTAGAAAGTATTAAAACACACACGCACACATGCACACACTCCTCCAGTCAATATAATTATAATACACAAAAGTCACAGTTTTGAGCAATTTCCCTTATTACCTTTATATATAATATATATTATGGTTCAAGTAACTTTGGTTATCTCAACTTTATTAAAACAATGGCATTAGTGCTTGACTCGCTTGTTATTGGCACGTACACTTTCAGAAATGAGAGTACTTCTCACATAGCACCAGCAAAATGTTAAATGAATTAGATGTAATTAAACATGAGTTTCAACCTACCTCATCTCATTCATGTGAAACAGGTATTATTATGCTGTTTTACAGTTGAAGAAACATGTTAAGTGACTTACCTGAGGTCACATGGCATGGAGAGGAAAACAAGGTCTTTAATGGACTCCAGATGTCTGACTAGGGCTTCCCCCTGCCTTATATTTGTTTCATTTGTACTTGAAAATTTGAAAGTAGAAGGCAAGTATAAACTTAAACTCCACTATGCTATTCAAAAATAATGTTTTTCAGGGGCGTCTGGGTGGCTCAGTCTGTTAAGCATCTGACTTTGGCTCAGGTCATGATCTCACAGCTCGTGAGTTCGAGCCCTGCATCAGGCTCTGTGCTGACAGCTCAGAGCCTGGAGCCTGTTTTGTATTCTGTATCTCCCTCTCTCTCTACCCCTCCTTGGCTCACTCTCTGTCTTTCTCTGTCTCTCAAAAGTAAATAAATGTTAAAAAAAATTTTTAAATAAAAAAATAATAACGTTTTTTAGTGTAATGACTCCTAAAAACTGTTCACAATCTTGTAATGTGGCTTATGCCTCAGCAGAAATAGCTCTTGGCACTTTGAAGGAGGGACCATTTTATACAGCCTAAAAATGCCCCGAAATAAGGCTACTTAGTAGCAACTTTATTGATAACTTCTTGAATATAAAATACAAACAGAGTCTAAATGGGAAGGAATAATTTTGTGGGGGGAGAATGGTATTATTAGCATCCTTAGAGTCAACACGTACTTAGCATGAAAAAGCAGTGTTCCTGAAGAAAAATGATGTGGATTTATTGATATTGGTCTCTAGAACCCACTGGAGATAATTGATAACCAATTGCTTAACTGTCCTCAATATCTTTTCTATATCTACCATAACAACTATAATAATAGCACAAATGAAATAATGCAATCATTTATTCCTTCAAGCAACTGTTTTTAAGTAATTATTTGGTGCCAGGTCCTGGGATTAGCATTTTGGATACAAAGGTGAATGGAGTGTTTAATCTATTCCCTTGGGGCTCTTGTTCTCTAGTGTGTGTATTTTGGGTACTTATTTATATGTACATATGTATGTGGTATAATACACAGGAACTTTAAAATGCATTGTAAAAGAAATCATATTAAAGATAACCTGGCATCATGCTCCAAACTAACAGTTGTCCCACATGACTCCAATTCTAAACTTTTCCAGGGTGGGGCGTCTGGGTGGCACAGTTGGTTAAGCATCAGACTTTGGCTCCAGAGCCTGGAGCCTGCTTTGGACTATGTGTCTCCCTCACTCTCTACCCCTCCCCGACTCGTGTTCTGTTCTCTCTCTCTCTCTCTCTCTCAAAAATAAATAAACATTAAAAAAAATTAAACTTTTCTAGGGAAGAAGCAGCCTTATGTAGCACTTTTCTCACCATGCTTCCACCTCTCTTCCCTACCAGCTGGTTCAATGCCTTGGGCTTAGTGAGTGGCCAAAAATTACTAATTCAATGATTTCTTGATTGGCTTATGGTGATCTTTATTTTTGAAGATACATATTTAGCATTTTTCTGGATGGCAATAACGATTTTTAATGATTGGTTAGCTTTTTTCTTTCATCAAACATTGATGAATGCAACTAGATGTCCTGGGTAGTTTGTGGATAGTTGTCATTGAGTTCAATTTACATCTAAACAAGATCTTGATTCTCCAGGATTGCTAAAGATGATTTGGTGTGCTGTCAAAATTATTTCCTAAGGTCAGTAAATCAGGCAGTGTCAACATAATACCAGCACCAGTAAGTGATCTAACTTTTAAATCCACAGGGTGCTTTACGTTTGCCTATCCAAAGAAGGAGAAAAAGCTTGAAGAACCCCAAACTTGCTTGGGCCTCGATGGCAAATCACTCAGTCACTTGTCTTACCTCTCTAGGAAGCTCTGCCTGAAAAACAAATCAAGCATATCTAACGCTGATAAAGCTTCAAATGCAAAACAAAGCCCAGAACCTGATAAATCCCTTTGCTTAAAAACAAAACCGAAGGAAGTTAAGTGACTTTAAGAGAAAAGCTTTTGTTTAGCAGCCACGGATATGCATGCCGTGTAGTCTTTTGGGAGATTGGGGATGAGAATTTAGCTTGCATAAATGATCCTACTGTTTTAATGAATGATTATGAAATGACCAGAAAAAAGCATATTTTTGTTTCATTTCGATCAGGGATTAAGGTAATACAGTGGAACAAGTTTGATAATTAAACAGCTCCAAGAAAACTGATGTTTACTTAAAGAAATTTAAAACTAAGCCATTCTTTGCATCATATAATCTAGGAAACAACATTTTTTGTTTGTTTATTGTCATGAAAGCCACTTTGTTCTTAATCAGCTAGGGCTCACTCTTTCCTGAGAGGTTGAAATTACGTGCCCCAAAGTTGATGACGTACATTGCGATGCAATAAAATTGTCTTGAAGAGGTCAAGGTCCTTTCATAAGTAATTAGATTTTGAATTAGCTCTCCTTTGGAGGATACTCTATGGTAAATTTCACCATATTTGGTGTTCGTGTGTGTGTGTGTGTGTGTGTGTCCGTCCTTTCTGAAATATTTAGCGCTGTGGACCCCTCCTTACTTTTTTAAATACTGTCTACTTACTGTTGGATGCCACGATAGCTAACTCTCTGAATATTTTCCCCCATCCTTTTACTTCTTAGTCTCATTTCTGGGAGGTTTTCTCCTTTACCCCATCCTTTTAAAATGAATCCTTCTCAGCTTTCTGCCCAGGTTCCTTCTGTATCACGCTCCACCTGCTTCTTGAGTGATCTGGGTAATGACTCCAGATCTTCTGTTCAAATCCTTCTCTTAAGCTCTCTTTAACCGCCTTTATGGACTTCTCTACTTTGCTATTTCCCAGACACCTAAATTTCAGTGTGTTAAAAACTAAAGTTGTTATTTCCTCTTCACACTTGTCTCCTTTTCTTTGTTCACTATTATTGTTAAATACTAGCTTCCCAAATATCATCAGCCTAGCACAACCTGTTGAGATAAAATTTAGTTTATTATGTTAAATTAATTAAACAAGAAGGTCATTAGACTGAAGTGGCTTTAATGACTTAGTAACCTATGTAAGCAAACCAGAAACTTGAACTTGTAAGTGCCTCAAGGTCAAGAAATCAAGACCTAAGGACAACCAATCACAAACAGCCAACTAGGCTTTCCCAAATAATGCAAGGACTTAAGGTGTAGCCTATCACATAATTTCCTTGCTTTGTTTCTACCCCTTCTCTATAAAGTCTTGCCCCTAGCTCCTGTTGGTGGAGTATTTCTAGTCACTAATCACTTCTGGTTTGATCACCGTCAGATTTGAATCGATTTTTGCTCAAATAAACTTAAAAATTTTAATATGATTCCATTTATCTTTATTACTTCTTTACTAGGGTAAGAGAGAACATACCTTCTCAGTAGAACTTTGATAGTGTTCAGGGATGGACACAGGGACGGAAAGGCAGGTTTGAATTTATTTAGAGTTGAAACTTTTAAGATGTGTTTCAATGTGGGGACTTGATAGGATTAAGTAAGGATCCCCATGCAACCATTCAGGATTGGTGGAAATAGCAAGGTGAGAATTTTTTGAAGGAAGGAATTGAAAGACCCTTAAGGCACAAACTACTGATGCTTTCTAAGGAAAATTTGGTATGTGTTTCCAGAAGTTTCTATAATGAAAAATCAAGCTATTTGCCTGAGGTAGAGTCTTCAGGAAGGGTAAAGTTTTACTAATGAAGAAAATAGAAGAGTAAGTCAACAATAAATTACACGTGTGTGCAAGGAATGGGTAGTTTCCATCCTCAGTATCCAATCTGTGTTCAGAGGTGGGTGGGCTGGTTCTCATTATACACAAACCTGTTTGGGACAACTGGGCAGCTGATGGCAATGAGAACATACAGCTGCTTCACATATTCATGTAGATCTCTCTCATACTTTCTCTGAAAAATCTATTCACAAATGATCATTGCTAATAAAAATTCCTTTTAATACATATTTAATTTTATAGCTTGCACATCTAAGAGAATGAATTTTAGCCCATTCGTGATCACTCTGGACAGTTCTTTAGTCCCCAGTATATATCAGGTATATAACTCTGTTATACTGCCCATGACACCAGGGCACTTTGTAACCTAATTTTGCATGTATGCTTTCCCGATTCATTGAAAAACCTTTGAAGGCAGTTTCCTAGAGCAATACCTGAAGAAACAGATAATAGGAGTTCAGTAAATACATGTTAAAAGAATCCAGTTTGGTGGTTGTGTGGTTATTCTTCAAACGAGATCATTTTTTTTTTTTTTTGGTAAAAAACATGGGGAGTGAGCTGTTTCATTAATATTAGTTGCTTATGTGTTTCAAAGTCATGAACTCCTCATGTCATATTATGGAATTCTAATTTAGATAACTGTCTGAAGGCCTGAAGGCATTGTAACATATGGTGAAGCACGTAAGGCTTTGTGTCAGCCTGATTTGGGACCCTCAATAACGACGGGATTTTGAGACAGTGTTTCGGATTTCTAGGCCTCCTTTTTCCTCTGTAATATGCCAAGACAGTTGCATCTGACGGTATTTGGTTCCTGGGACTGCCATTACAAACTGAGTGCATTAAAATAACAAATTTATTATCTCATGGTTTGGGGAGCCAGAAGTGTGAAATGCTCCTTCCAAAACCTGTGGGTCTCTAGTATGACCTCATTTTAAATTAACTAATCACATCTGCAATGACCCTATTTCCAAATAAATTCACATGCTGAGTCACTGGAGGTCAGGACTTTAATATATCTCTTTGGGGGGAACAATTTCAATCCATAACACTGATGTATGGAATTCTTCTTTGAACTGGAATGAGAAAGCAGTTGGTTGGCATCTGGGAGGTGCCACAAAATTAGATTCTTTTCCTTCCTCCCTTCGTGCTGGGTTATAATTACAATGACTGTTCGTGACTGATTTTCATCTGTCCTGATGCCCTTATGCTTGTCAGAAAATGTGCACCACATCTGGGGAAAGTTGGGTCATCATGGTGATTCCTGTTGATCCTCATCCTCATGCTGTTTTCTGAGGACATGGGCCAATTCATGTTATTTGGTGTTTTTGTTTAAAGAATCATTTACTTGCCTTCATTCAGTGTTCATCCATCGTTGGCTTCTTTCTTGTCATTTTGTTTGGTCTTGTTGCTGTTCCCTTCCACACCACAATATGCTTTTGTGCAGGAATTCAGCTCACTCCAGGGAGAGGGTTGGTGCACGCCACCCCCCCACCCCCTACCCTGACCAGGGGACCCTTCCAGCACCAGCTCTCATAGGAGAGGCAAGATGGCTCTGGGAGATGCAAACTGTCCTAAGTCACGGCTGCTCATAGAAGGGTGGTTGGTTTTAAATTGTAATACTTTACTTTTGGCTATGCTTACCTCCTGCCAGATTTCTAATTCTCTTAACATTTAAGATTGCCAAATCAGGCCATCTGTAAACATGAAAAGTTGTAAAACTGGGGTCTCTCACCAAAACGATAGTTTTAATATTTTGAGTGGAAGAAAGGTTGATTTTCCCAGCCCTGAAAGTCCTGGACTGTATAGTTTGGAGTGGGTATAGTATCTCCATTCTTCACCCTCAGCACTTCCTAGGGACTTCTGGGTGTGGGTGGAATTTGGTTTGATGAGCATCTTTTAAAATTTTCCCTTTTTTTTCTGTCAAGAATGTGCCTTGGCAACCGTTGTGGAGAAGCCCAGCACAGCCTTTCATGAGCCAGAAAGGTTAAAACTGGGCCGACAGGACAACCCCAGTCTCTGCTGTTGGTGAGTTATTCTGTTTATTCTACATATGTTTCCTTTTAATTAAAATGTCATTTTTAATTAAAAATGAAATGTCAGGAAGGAAAAAAATTGGCAAAGTCTGGACTATTGCAATGAATGCAAGTGGAAAAAGTCGGTAGAGAGAAAAAAACTTTGAAAGGATGAGAACAGTATCTTATTCACCATTTTGGTAGGAAAAAGAATCCAGAAGAGGTTTGGAGAGGTTAGAATGCCCTTTGTTGTTCATGGCACATGTGCACATCTTTATAGCATGTTCCCATAATTAAAAAATATATATTTGATGTGTGGGCACATGCTTTAAGTTAATGAGTGATGCTGATAGGTGCCACATTTTTCATGAGTGACAGAGCCACTAATGAGATGTAGCACTGACTGCAGAGGGCACCAATAAATTGTGTAAAACACCCCTGCTGGCCGTTTATTTAATTTATTTTACAGAAGTGTAATGCCTTATAGTTTAATATGGAGCTTTTATTTTGTTATAAAGACCCAAGTCTACGATGGGCTTTTCAAGAATTATGCACCATTTATGCCTCCTATTTCAGCATTGCCCTGATAGAGAATGTTCCACATTATGATTAAATCCTCAAAGGGATACTTCCATAGGCAAGTAAATTCCATAAAAACAACTGCACTGGAGTATACATCCCCTTTACTGGTGAGCAAGAGCTGACAAGTGGCTAGGAAGGTGGTGGGCATATGGAAATATGCTGTGGAGGAATGATAAGCATAGTGCTGGTACTGAAAAGGGAGAGACCAAGGGGAGTCAGTCTCTCCCCAGCAGGTAGTACCTCAGTATGACCTTTCATCACTTTTTTTTTTTTTTGATGCCTTGTTTGTTCTTTTGATTGGGCTCAGAAACTTCCCCTCCTTCTCCATATTTTTCCACTTTGCCTTTATTTTCTTCCTTCTGTGGTGCCATGCTTTTCCCTGACTTAGGTCTTTGCATATCTCCTTCCACCCTGCCTGAAATACAACTTTCCCTTAATACTGTCCCCTAATTCCCCACCTGGCTACTCTTTCTCATCCTTTGGATCTCAGTTGATAAAATCAATTCTCAGGGGGCTCCTGGGTGGCTCAGTTGATTAACCATCTGACTCTTGATTCCAGCTCAGATCACGATCTCATGGTTTGTGAGTTCAAGCCCTGCATTGGGCTCTGCTCTGGCAGTGCAGAGCCTGCTTGGGACTCTCTCTGCCCCTCCTCTGCTCATGTTCACTCTGTCTAAACAAACAAACAAACAAACAAACTTAAAAAAAATAAAGTCAATTCTCAATATCAACCCAATCTATCCTGTAACCATTTTCTGCTACTGTTAACAGGTTCTGAGATCACCCTTGACCCCAACCGTTATGTTCTTCCCTAACACCCTGGACTTCTTTGTAGCACTTATAGAAACAATAATTAAATGTTTCACTGCCAATTTAACAGCTTACATTTTCTAGAGTGTAAGCTCCAGGAGGGCAGGAACTGTGCCTACCCTGTTTGAGGCTATGTCTCCAGCACCTGGCACAGTGTCCAGCACATAGTAAATGTTAGACAAATATTTGTGGCCAAATGAAGTTTACTCTCAGTAGAGTAAGACTCTGTAAGTATTTGGTTAGTACGGTGTGCTAAGGAGCAAGTTAAAAGTAGTTACAGGTTTATATAGATTATGAAAGGGCTTTGCAAACAGTCGAGCTGCTTAGCTTGAGCTCTGTCTCTAGTTCTGCCGTGATCTAGGGAAATTAAGAGCGCTTTGAGTTTGATTCTCTAATGGAACAGAAAAAAAAATTCAATTTATGGAGTCATAATTCAGTAAACCTACGCTGAGATCCTACTGTGTGCCAGGCAGTGTGCGTGCCGTCTGCCATCCCTACATTTTAGGAGCTCTCAATTTAATAAAATTTGCTGAGCAAATGAGGCTAAAAGCACATCTTTATGTTGGCTGTCTTTTTTATCCCTCTCCTACCTTCCCCAAGTCAATGTGATCTAGAGGAAAAGGCAAGTCCGGTGTTTGTCGAATTCTTAACTGGGTTTGTAAGGAAATATGCTTGTTTGTATTTATAAAACTAAACCTGATGGACATTGAAATGCTGTTCCTTGTTTACTATTAGCTGATTAACTAGTATGAAATGACTACTTCTGTTTAAAAACAAATAAAATGGTGGAAATAGTGTTAGGTTTATATTAATTTCCCTGTCTGGTCCTCAATTTTATTAATATAAGTAATAAAAGTAAAGACATCTCCTATCCATTTCGCTGGCTGTTTTTTGACAGTTATCTTTGAAAAATTATTGAAAAGGTTTCCCCAATTTTTCTTTATCACCATGATAGTCAAGAAGTTCTGCCTTGTGTCCAATTGAAATCTCTCCTGCTATATTAAACCAATTTCTGCTTGTTTGCTTCTCTGTATCCATGGAGAACAACTGATCAGCATCCTTCATATAAAAACCCTTTATATTCTTGGAGACAGTAATTTCCTGTGAAATATTTAGTTGAAAGTTCCATAAACTTTAAGAGAAAAAAAGGGGGACTGTGGTTAGTTTATACTCATGAAAATATTATTGCAAAGCTTTGGACATAAAGATGGTTACATTTACCTTTCTGTGTGACAAATTGACTTTAGCCCTGTTTTTAAATAGCATTCTGAATGCCATCATAATACATTTAAATCATGTATTTCCTGTCAAGCGTGGTTAATTATATTGAAAGTGTGTGCATTATAGCAACTTTTTTGGGGGGGTTTCTCTTAATTTCTTGGTAAATCTTTTCAACTGTGTTCTATAATTTAAATTTATAATTGCCCCAATATGAATTATTACTCACTTCGAATTGATTTTGGCAATTTGATTCTAAAACCTTAAAATCTGATTAGGGATAACCAATAAAAAAAATCCATGTGAGATATAAGAAAAAAAATACCCTCTTTTAAGGTTGAGCAATTTGATTTCAGGAGCAATTTGATTTCATTGATTTTTTTAAAAAAATACCTTATCCCTAGCATTATTTTCAGAAGTTTATACTTGTCCACCGCAGTTTAAGAAATTCAAACATTTATGTCACAATAAAGAAAAATTTCACTGAAGCCGCAAACATTTGTATGGTGATCTAGATGGGCAGATGTCTTCTGGGATTGACAGCGCATGTTATTAACTATCTCATAACTTCTTCATTCTTTGCACTACAGGCTCCTTCCCCTTGGAAGTTCTAGGATTGGAAGGGTCTCTATACAAATTAACAAAATGTCCTGCCCAAGTGTTTCCTTGGTTTTGGTGAAAGGCTGCCCTCTTGTGCAGAGATGAGAAGCGACTATTAAAAACCTCATTTACCTTATTAGCTGATGCAATTTCTGTTGGATTCTGAAATGGATGTTAACACTATGCTCAGGATCCACAAAAGTCATCATTTAGAAATACCAAGAATTCACTCTTAACCTTCCTTTGGATTCCTTGTATTTTAGAAAAGGATTATGATTTTCATGGTTCTTTATACAACTCGGACAAAAGATAAACTCTGCTGTTCATTCCATATAAGAAAATAGCCCACCAATAGGAGAAACCCACAGGGTTTCCCTTTCAGAAAATAAGTTATGTGCTTATTTCTAATTTCAAAACCTTCTGAGCTTTTAATGAACAGAAGCATATAACTAAATGAAAAAGAAGTCAGAGCCACTCTCTTTGGTCTGTTAAAGGTTAGGTCTTGACTTTGTCAGCAGTGGGAGAGAAGGAAGTTAGACAATCCTTCTCAAGATCAGCACTTAAAAGTGAAAAATAGGCACACACGCTCTTCCCTCCTTTTCCTTCTCCTTTTTCTCTTCTTCTTCTTCTTCTTCTCCCTCTCCCTCTCCTCCTCCTTCTTCTTCTTCTTCTTCTTCTTCTTCTTGTCTTACATTCCCAAGTATTTAGTTCCATTGAAAAAGTAGTGTTTCCAAAATGCATATTTGATAAGAAGATAAGACATACAGATTATTACTATCTGAGAATTTAATAATAAATTTTATTTTATGCAAATGTTTTCATGTGTTTTTTAAATTTAGTGTTTTAAATAACTTAGCAAATAATCATTGTCACTTGGAAAAGAATCAGTTGACTATCTTTGTGAAAGTTATGAGTGGCTAAGAATCCTGACTAATGTTATCTGAACTAATTACTCTGTCTCTAATCTATAACTCATAGAAAGTAGAAGTAAAGCATTGATATGGATTATAGTTTAGAATTCCGTGAGGTCTTTAGTCATCAGAAGATGTTTGAATTCCATCTTTCTGAAAGATAAGAATGACTTAAAAGCAAACAAAGCCTCAAAAAAAAAAAAAAAAAAGAAAGAAAACGTACATCCACACAAAAAAAGTACACAAATATTCACAGCAGTATCATTCATAATCGCCACAATAGCAGAAAGGTGGAAACAACCCAATGTTCATCAGTGGACAAAATGTGGTTTATCCATACTATGGAATATTATTCGGCTATAAAAAGAAACCAAGTACTGATACCTGTTATAACATGGATGAACCTTGAAAACATTATGTTGAGTGAAAGAAGTCAGACACAAAAAGCTGCATAATATATGATTCCAATTCTATAAAATGCTCAGAATAGGCAAATATTTAAAGATAAAAGTATGTTAGTGGTTTCCTAGGGCTAAGGGTGATGGGGGAAAGGGAGGGGTGGAGGAAAAAGGGAGTGACTGTTAGTGGGTACAATGTTTCCTTGGTGTTGCACAGATTGGTGGACATGTTAAAAATTATTGAATTGTACATTTTAGATGAATTTTATAGTATTGGAATTATAGCTCAATAAAGCTGTGATATAAAAAAGGGGAAATTCAAGAAAGTTTTAAAAAAACGAAAAAAATCATTGTGTTCTGTAAGAATTTTTTTCTTTATTACAGTGGCTGCTATTCAGCATTCAAGACTCTTCGTATGTGTGCAGTTAGTCTCACAGAACCTTCCTTGGTTTTTAAAGATTTTATGTCACTGGTTCAAATCTGCCTTCTTGTTTTATGAGCTTAATTATTACGAATAATATTCCTTCAGACTCTTTTCCCTCTTCCAGGACAAAATGCCTTGGAGGGAAGGTAAATATTTTAAGTGTTGTTACAATATTTATATGAGCAGAAATGAAGAGCTAAGGGCGTTACTTTGCCCTAATGGATACTAGTACAGGCTTGGAGGTCCCACAGATTAAGATTCAAATCTTAGGAGCTGTAAAGTTTTACACAAGTTTTCTTTGAGTCTCAGTTTCCATAGCTATGAAATGGGGATAGTGGTACCTTCTTCACACAGCTGTTGGCTCATGTTATTTATTAGATGAGCTAACGCATTTTAAACACTTTGCAAAGTGGCTTAATGAATAGTAGATGTTTAAAAAAGGTAGAAATTAATAACAGTAATCGTTCTGGAGGAAGTAATTCTACTTATTTAACTAAGGTGAATGAATAGAAAACAGAGTTAACGGCTTCCTCAAGCTGCCTTAATGTTAATTAGGGAGTTTCTGTGCTGGTCTTTAAAAATAGGAATATTTGCAAAAAGTTCAATATTAGGACACATTTTTTTTTCCTTTAAAAGAAAAGGTAGATGGAAACATATAAGGAATCATCATACCTTTAGGGGTAATGGTCAGAGTTATTCTCTTCAGGTCTTATTTTCAAAATGATGGATTTTACTTGTTTTAGGAAAATTTTTCCTGCCTTTTCATCACAATTGCAATCAGCACACGACCTGCTTTTAGCAGCAACAGAAACAGCTGGATCACCCATTCTGATGAGGGATTACTCCTCAGTATTTATAGTAACACCCATTTCACCAAGTGGAGTCCAAAAGAAGGAAAAAACAAACAAGTGACTTTCCTTATAACAGGTAACTGTTTTCTTTTGTATTAAATTTCCTTTCCCATTGCTTTCACCGGCTTCAGATTCTGAAGCTTGTTTCACCACTCAGGGGACATTTGAAAGCAGCCAAACCAACGTAGCCAATAGAAATTTAAGTCTAAAAATATAAAGCTCTGCTTTAAATATCCTGTAGAAGCATTAAGCAAAATATTGGAGGATAAAAGCAAGCATGTAAACACGTCAAAGACCTTGAGATCTGAACAGAGACTACGTTCGAAGTCAGACATGCATAAATGTGTCTTTTCTCAGGGATATTAATGAAATGGTTAATTCTGTTGTCATGGCAACAAAGAACAGCTGTGATAAAAAAGCTAAAGGTCTATACATAATGCCCAATACAAGGTCTCTCTAGTTCTAAAGCTGATTTTCTTAGCTACAATAGAAGTGAGGTGTTTTCAATATCATCCTAAGCTTTCACATCAAATCCGTCTAGTTAATCCAATAAATAGACCAGTAGCATAAAAAGGAATATATGTTTGCACATTATAAACCTTATGAAAGAAGTTTACCTGTGCTCAATCTTAAGAGGGGATCTGGAAAGTAAATATACGTTCCTGAAAAAAAAATAAAATAAAAACCCATACTGAGTAGAAATTGTAAAAATAAAATATGTTCAAATGGGATATCAGAGTAATTATCAAACACATTACCTAGCCAGTCAGTAGGAATGTATCATATTTGAGATAACAGTATCACCGTGCACAACCACAGCAATGCAACAACAGAAAATAATTCAATTTTTAAAACTCACCAGAACATAGTAATATAAGTGAAAGGGCTTGTTTTTCAGGCCCATCAGTGTTGCCTGTATCCAAGTGAGTTCACCACAATTTGCTGAATGTATCATACCAATGAATCCACCCCAGATTGTAGATGGATTTCAGAGTCTGAAAAAGACCCCTATAATATTTTGTCTTTCTTGATAAACCTCTTCTCTCCACCTTCTGGTTCCTGGGAGATGTCCTAGATGACCAAGAATTTCTTGGTCTTCCTTACCCCATCTCCTCCTATGTCTCCATGAGAACTATCCTCTTCGCAGCCCTTCATGGTACCTGTGGTTTCTCCCCTGAATTGCTGTAATAATTGAATGAGTCACCAATTTACCCTCCACCCAGATGTCAAAGTGAACTTTCTAAAACACAAATCAAATTGTGTCACTTGTCTGAAAATCGGATATTCTCCCTTTACTTTTGGAGAAATCAAAACTTCTTTCTTTTTTTTATTATTTATTATTTATTTTTTTAAGTTTCTTTCTTCAAATTCAAGTTAGTTAACTTACTGTGTAGTATTGGTTTCAGGAGTAGAACCCAGTGATTCATCACTTACATATAACACCCAGTGCTCATCCCAACAAGTGCCCTCCTCCCTGCCCATGACCCATTTAGCCCATCTCCCCACGCAACACCCCTCCAGCAACCCTCAGTTTATTCTCTGTATTTAAGAGTCTCTTATGGTTTGCCTCCCTCTCTGGTTTTTATCTTATCCTTCCTTCCCTTCCCCTATGTTCATCTGTTAAGTTTCTCAAATTCCACGTATGAGTGAAATCATGTGATATCTGTCTTTCTCTGACTGACTTTTTTCGCTTAGCCTAGTATTTCGCTTAGTATTCCATATTCCACATCTTCTTTATCCAGTCATCAGTCAATGTACACTTGGGCTCTTTCCATAGTTTGGCTATCGTTGATAGTGCTGCTATAAACATGGGGGTTCATGTGCCCCTTCGGATCAGCATTTTTGTATCCTTTGGACAACTATCTAGCAGTGCAATTGCTGCGTTGTGGGGTAGTTCTATTTTCAAAGTACCTTATTTTAAAAAAACTCATCTATTTTTAATTTAAAAACGAAAACTATATATATTTGAGATGTACAACATGATGTCTTGGTATACATACATATAGTGAAATGATTACTACAGTCAAGCTAATTAACATATCCATCTCCACACATAGTTAACCATCTTATTTTTGTAGTGAGAGCACCTGAAATCTACTCCTAGCAAATTTTCTGTATATAATACAGTATTATTAACTATAGCCATTCTGTACATTAGATTCCTACACTTATTCATCCCACAAAACTGCAACTCTCTATCTTTTGACCAACATCTCCCTGTTTCTCCCAGCTCCTGTCCCTGGTAAAACACCGTCTTATTCTCTGCTTCTATGTATTCCACTTTTTTTTAATGTTTATTTATTTTTGACTGAGAGAGAGAGAGAGACAGAGCATGAGCGGGGGAGGGGCAGAGGGAGAGGGAGACACAGAATCTGAAACAGGCTCCAGGCTCTGAGCTGTCAGCACAGAGCCGGACGCGGGGCTCCAACTCACAGACTGCGAGATCATGACCTGAGCCAAAGTCGGACGTTCAACTCACTGAGCCACCCAGGGGCCCCTATGTATTCCACTTTTTAAGATTCAACGTATAAGTAAGATCATGAAGTATTTTTCTGTCTGACTTATTTTGCTTAGTACAATGTCCTCTGGGTTCATCCATGTTGTTGCAAATGGCAAGATCTCCTTCTTAGAAGGCACTTCATGATCTGAATCTTAGCAACTTCACCCTCATCACCTTTGATTGCCTGCATCTTACACTCTCTGGTCAAAAAGACCTTTTGAAGCTCTCCAAGTGGGCAGTGTTCTCAGTGTCTGTGGTCATTTTATGACTGTTTCTTCCTTTGATTGGGAGGCCTCATTTTGTTTCACTATCTAATGCTCCTCAATTTGTAACTTAAAATTTAACACTTACTTTGAAAGATGAACAACATAGTGTTACATGTAATGGTAAAAAAAAAAAATGGTTAAAATACAATTGCCCTACAGTTAAATCATTTAATTAAATAAATTGTGGCATAGCCACCATATGGAATATTTTGAAGCCATCATAAACCATGGCAGAGATATCCATGTGTTGATACAGAAGGTAGTTGTTGCTATCTTTTTTAGGTTACTATCAGGTGAAAAAGCAGTATGCTCAATGTGATTCAATTTTTTAAAATTCACTTTATTGACATATAATCTATATAACATCAAATGGACACAATTGAGGTGTACAGTGTGATTTTTTTTAATATATACTACCATGTAACCATCTTCAGAGTCAAGATATAGAACATTCCATCACCATCGATTTCCCTTGCTCCTTTTTCTAGTCAATGCCACTGTCAGCACTGGTTTCAGGTAACTACTGATTTGCCTCCAATCCCTATATATTAGCTTTTTTTTTCCCTAGAGTACCATATGAATGAAGCCATACAGCATGCAATTTTTGGGTCTGGCTTTTCTGCAGCACAGTGATTTTGAGATTCCCCTATATTGTATAGATAGTCATTTTTACTGCTGAGTCATACTCTACTTTGATAGTCAGTACTTTCTCTATCCAGGTGTTGCTGGACATTTGGGTGATTTCCAGTTTTTGCAGGTTATGAATAAAGCTGCTGTGAACATTCAAATATAATTCTTTGCATGAGTTTTCATTTCTCTTGGGTAAACCTCTAGGAGTAGAATTGCTCAGTGTATCACTAAGTATACATTTAACTTCACAGGAAGCTGCCAAATTGTTTCCCAAATTTGTTGAACAATTTTACATATCCATCAGCGATGCATGAGAATTCTGATTGCTCTATACTCTTACGAGTTTAATATTACCACTCTTTTTAATTTTGGCCATTCTAAGGTGGGGTGTAGTGATGCCTCACTGTGGTTTTAATTCATATTTACCTGTTGGTTGATGACATTGAGCCTCTTTTCATGTGCTTGTTGGCTATGTGTATATCTTTTTGGTGAATGTCCATTCAAATCTTTTGCTTATTTTTTAATTCGCCTTTTCTTGAGTTGTAAGAATTTTTAAATTTTTTTCTGGAAACAAGTTCTCTGTTTTATATGAATATTATACATAAAATATATGTACATTACATAATAATACATAATGCTTTCTATAACATTTACATAATGTTACATAATATTTTCTCCCTGTCTGTGGCTTGACTTTTCATTTTCTTAATGGTTTCTTTGAAAGAGTAGAAGACTTTATGTGATTACATTTGGTAAAAATAAAACATATAAACACATCTATCAAGCGCAGAAAAGAACATGGAAAAATATACACCAAAATGTTCACAGTTAGTTCCTGTGGTGGATAGAATTATTAATGATTTTTCTTTTCTTCTTTTTTTCTTCTAACTTTTCCATAATAAATATGAGTTACTTTTATAACTCAAAAAATTATATAAATAAGAAAACTAACTTATCCCAGTTATCATGTTTCCCCTTGGAGATCTTCACAGACACTTTTCTAGCTCCTGGGTGAGCTTAGGTGACACTTTCTTCCTGTTAAACTGTTGATTGTGTCTTTTATCTTTACATTCCTAGAGCGTGGATCAGTGTCTGGCCTAGTCAGTGCACAATAAAATTTGACTGAATTCACTCAGCAAAGATTTATTGAGCACCCAGTATGTGTCAGGCAGGAACTGTGCCTGGCACTGGGAATCCACATTGTGTATGAAATACAGATCTTGCAAATAAGTAGCTTATAGTTGAATAAACAAAAGAAGAAATACTGGATGTGGATAAATCTCTATATTGCCTGTGACTAGCATGATTCTCTGCACTTACCAGGTACTTGAAATAAGTGTGTTGATGAAGTGATAACTATGGGGCCTATGTTTTTTAGTACCATTGTTTCAGATATACTATCCATTTATTTGACAGCGTTTTGTTTGTTCTACTTTTTTAATAGGTAGCAGTGCAGACAATTCAAAAAAAATTAGGATTTGCTAAAAGACTGAGAAAAGCCGGTAGCTCAGAGTTTTGTTTGGAGTGACCAAACTAACTTGAATTTTACTCTGGGGCCTCTGCTAAGCCAGTGACTTATAAAAGGAGAGCTGTACGGAGAGATCAAGCAAATAAAACTTTTTTATTCTTTATTTTTTTCCTAAGAGAGTTCGTCTTTAAATAAAGATGGAGCCCCAGACATCTGCCTAGAACTGTCTCCTTTTATTCTTTATTAGAAGTGGTAAGATCAGATCTCAAGTCAGTTAATATTGCCTTAATTATTAACAAGAAGGACTGTGATCATTCTTTACAAAGATGTTGTCTATGTATTCTCAGTCATTAGAACCAGGGCACCAATGTCATTATCTGTATAATCAAATTGGATGATTTCATCCTCAGGCCCTCTAATCTGCATGGTACTACTAACTCATTTCCTGTGAAACATTAACTCCCAGATATTAGATATATCATCATTGGTTACTATGTGTGAACCTTTTTCTAATAAGGGCAAATAGAAATGGTGATTGCAAGAAGTCTCAAGAACATATGAATAAAGAAAATGCTCTCTCAGCAAATGTAAATTCTAGTGACCTAGTCATAGGTACATAGAAAAGACAATTGAAGTGTGTGCGTTTGGGGAAGGGAAGGGGTCTGGGAAAACTGAACATTGACTACTACTTTAGTGTGGATGTATTTTTTTCTCTTTAAGGTAATATTTGGCAAGCAGGTTTTTTGAGGGTCAGACATTTAGGACTGGCAGTTAAAGCACTGTTGTTTTACTTTTATGGTAGCATTCCACAGAACGGGAGTTTTTACAAAACATTTAGTTGTACTGTGAATTTTGCTTCTGACCCCTGCTTTGAAGGTGAATCACTACCTGTAAATCACTACCATTAATTTGGTAATGCTTTGGAGACAGAAAAATAAAACTTTTTTGAGAGCAAATAATAGAGAAAATATGCACGTCTTATAATCTTTAGCTTTTCCAGACAGGAACACATTTCTAGGGAACACAAGGCGATTGTCTAATTATTGGTGAATTCTGAACTAACTTGTTAAATTAAACTGGGATCATCCCTCACTCTGGCCAGTGCATTTCCCTATTGCATTTACTAAACCTTACTGGCTGGCTCAGATCACTCCCATAGTCCTTTTACAGGAAAACTGATATAGAGTTCTTTAAGCAGCAAGACTTACTTCAAGGTTTCTGATTTCTACTAGTAGTTGATAGGAATTACAATAGAAAGTTTTGGAGGCAGCAGTGGACTTGGTCTGGTTTAGATTGTGTGTGAGAAAACTTGGAAAGGGAGAGCAACATTTTTCACAGTCAGAAAGCCCTGGAAGAAATCAATTATCCACTTGGGGGGAAAAGTGGCTTCTACTCTTCTGTCATAATTGTCTCTAAAATCCTAATGATTGAAGAAGAGGGTTCTTGGAGGGAAGAAGGAATGATGTACAATCTATCCACAATTAAAAACCAATATACTGAGACCCAGAATCTAACTCAGTTGTAATATTACCATCTCATCAATAAAGTTAGGAATTTTTTAAGTTTGCAAATTAACCTATCACTGCATCAGTAACCTTATCTATAAAATGTAGATAATCCAGGTACCTATGTTATTGACTTACTTTGAAGTTAAATCAAATAATTTAAACAAGCCATTAGGGTAATGGATAAGACATAGTAAGGGCTCAGTAAATACTAACAATTATTATTACTGTTAGTACTATTGTTAATGCTATTATTTTCCACTACTCCTCTCTGTTCTCTGTAATGTCTAGCAGTAAAGAGTGTAAAATGAGAAATGCTGAACATTCATCTTTGGGAGTGATCAGGAAGTGACATTGCCCTTCTGGAGAGAAGCATCTTCCAACATTAGAGATCTGTGTGTCCCACGTGACAAACGGAAGGAAGCAAGCAGTCTCAGCCTTTCAGGCCTACAGCCAGCAGGGAAAGAATGCCAAGAGAGACTGCCTGAGCCTGAGCCTGAGCCAGGGTCCTGGGGCATGACATTGTTTCCCATTGTGCTGAGATAACACTAAAGATGAGTCAAGAGTTGGTGGTAATCAATTCATAGTTTTATTTGGCTCTACAGGTCCATGATCTTTTTCCCACAACTGTGCCATCTAAAAAGCTTCAAAAACGAAGAAGGTTTTGTTGTGGTGGTTTTATTGTTGTTGTTTGTTTGTTTCTTGTTTTGTTTTGGTAACATCATTTGTCAGCAAAACTGACTTGACCTGACTCATTTGGGGGCGAAATCTGAACTGCTGATGATGTGAGTCTATTGCAGCATTTTCATTGCCCTTAGAGTGAATACAGCGATCCGGAAACATTAATGATTTTGTATATGGAGTGTTGCCTTGACTTTTGGGAAAGTACATGATATACAGGATATGCATATGCAGTTTTTTCCTAATGTGTAAAAATCCTGAAATATGAACCATGTGTGGCAATGAGGTTTGTGGATAAGGGATTAAGAAACTATACTCACAGATTCACTTTGATCTAGTAAGTGAAGCGACCTGGTGTAACCCATCATTTCCTGACTGCACTCCACCTCCTCCTTGGGAGGTTGTCTCTCATTTTCACGTGTCCCTGGCAGGCTCCCAGAAAGAAGGGACGGCATTAGGATTGAGGTCACAGCCATGGCCGACTGTGCTGGATTCTTGCCTTAGAGAAAACAGCTCTTCCCCACTTTTTTGAAACCAAGAATCAAAATTTAGGGACTAATTGGATAATCCGAATTCAATCTGAGGAGTGACTGCCTCAGTAAGATTCGAGTATGGCCTTGAGGGCCTAACATTTCTGGTTCCTAACATTTCTGTTCCAACAACATTCTGGTTCTGTGTATATTGGAGATTTGAGTTCTTACTGACTTTTGGCATTCAGGTTGGTGTTGGCAACCTACAGTACCCACCTTCAGTCATGCAGCTGGTACTTGGGACAACTCTGGGGTGATGCCTTCCCTTTTCTCTCCACTCATCTTGAGAATAAGACACTACCTCTGAGATTCAGGCTGAAAGACCAATATGTAATACTGAATCAAGGCCCTGTTAAAGAGGCCTTAGGCTCCCACCCCTGGGCAAGACATGGATGCTAGTACTGATATATTTTAGAAAAGAAATATGTAGATTGGAAGGGTGTTTGTTTAGTAATGAAATATTAGAAATAATGCCACAGACAGAAATCACTGAGGCACCGTGGAAGGAAGGGGACTGAGGCCAGGGGAGGTGGCTGACCAGCCCAGGTACTCTGGACTACTAAAAAGGGATGTCAGCGAATGTTCCAGCCATCTAACCAGCTTTTTTTTTCTCCCTATGCTTTCCTTACCTGGAGAGAAAAAAATAATATTCCAACCCCAAGGCTGGAGAGGCCATGCTCCTTGGTTGTTCTAGTTCTGGGTGCACATTCTGTTTTATATAACTTATATAATTATATAACATGAAGTGAGGTAATAGGAACTTGCCCCCAGACATGGAGCTAGGCGCTTTTGTGTACGAACAAACCCTCAAAACCCAGCCACAGAGGCCACCACCCTAGGAGCACTTCTTGCAGGGGGGCGTGGGCAGCACCCTCTCTTGAGACCCCCTCCCACTCCCACTCCCACCCCCCCACCCTCCGGCCTGGTGTGCGGAGAGCAGCCAGGTGATTAGATGAAGTTGGCACAGGTAACTTTTCTAGTTGTCAGATGGGAAATGTGCATCTTCCCCTCCAGGTTTTCTTCTTGAAGCAAAACATCTATTTTAGTATTCTTTATTCTTTTGTAAGGTTAGGGTACCTCAGGTTAACAATTAGTCAAATAAAAATATTAACTAAGCATCTCCTGTTTTATCCACGTACTGTCAAGCCTTAGGGGCATGCAAAAGAAGTGAAAATATGTTCCTGCCCTGCGGAGACAAAACTAACAAACTTGCAACAGGAAGGATACATTTCTGCAACTAACCCAGGGCAAGTTAATGTGGCTGGTTTGATTGACAATGGCAGAAGCGAGTACTGACTTGGTTAAAGGAAAGGGAGAGGTATGAGCCCATGTGGTGAGAGGTTCTAAAACCCCATAAACAGGGAAGAAATTTGCATGTTTGCAGGGGTCAGGTGGGCAATGTGAGGGAAGAAGCCCGAGTGTCTGTCCACCGGGAGAGCCCTGCCTTAAAGGGCGGTTGCTTTGACTTTTAGCTCAGGGGTCAGCAAACTTTCCCTGTAAAGCGCCACATAATAAATATTATAGGCTTCACGGGCCACACTGTGACAACTTGACTATGAAACTCTGTTGCAGCTCCGCTATGCAACTCTTACCCATGAAAGCAGCTCTAGACAATTTGGTCAGTGATTGGGTGTGGCTTTGTTCTGGTAACACTTCCTTTACAAAAACACACACTGTCTCAGCATGGCCACTTGAAGTATACCATCTCCTCTAGAACTGATGGTTGCTGGGTTGGTGGATTTCAAAGGGATTTAGAAATCAGGAGTGTAATGCGAAATCTTTGTATTTAAAATGTTGACTTAAAAAAATGTAATGCCATCTTATCCAAGCAAAACCATTTCTTATGACCCCATTGCGATAATTTGCACACTCTCAGTAAGATTTGATGTAGGTTTTAAGGATACATGGGATTTGATAACTGAAGTGGAGAAAGGAAGGCTTTCTAATAAGAAGAATAGCTGGAAAAGGATGATTATTGGATGAAAGGTGCGTGAGGTGGGCGCAGGGTGGGGTGGTTAGGAGTCCAGATCCTGGAGCCAGACTGGTGGGATTAGAACCCGGCTCTGCCATGTAGTAGCCATGAGAACTTGGACAAATGACCTTACCTCTCAGGCCCTGGTGTCCCCATATTTGCACTATAAAGGTTAAATGAGTTATTATTCACAAAACACTTAATTCCTAGGAAAGAGAAATTACCAATTGCCTGTCCGGTTAATAATAAGAAAAAAAAAGACCTGTTAGGAGGAGAGGTAAATAACAAGATAGATGTTTATGCCAGCTTATTATTAGGAATAAGTGCCAATTATGTCACTCATTGTACATTTCCCATCAATATAAGTGTTTTATCATTTGTAGCACAGATTGATGAATACTGTACCCCCCAAACAACTACCATTTGGTCCAGAGTCAAACTCCACTCCTGACTGGTCATTCACCCTGCATATGTGTCTCTTGGTCTTAAGGGGGACCAGATAGACTGGGAAAAGACATATAAACACCAACTGGGGAGAAAGAAGAGAGAAAGAACATATAAGAAAGCCAATTACATGCTAATTGCTTCCTGAGTTATCACAGTTCTTACCACAATCCTGTGAAGTAAATATTACAGCCTTACTTAATCTTGAGTCCAGTAGGTCACTGCTCCTCAGTGGCAGAAACTCAGACCAGATCTAATGTCGGGGCCCAAGTTCTTTCTTCTTCTATATTTGGGGTTTCAAAATGTGTCCCTTGAAACTCTAGGGTTTGGAAAAGTGACTGTAAACTCCTTGCAAGGAGAGATTTTGTCTATCTTTGTATTAAAGTAACCAAGCCTAGAACACACGCTGGGTAGTTGTTAAATGAATGCATGAATACATGAGAGAGAAGGAAGGAAGGAAGGAGGGAAAGAAAGGAGGAAGAAGGGAAGGAAGGCAGGCACATAGGACTTCCACTCTTGGCCCCCTTCAACCACAGAAATTCCACTTTCATCTGTTTCATCCTTTAAGACCATGGAGAGAACCTCATGTGAGACCAAAAAAAAAAAAAAAAAAAAAAAAAAGGAAGCTACTGCTGTGCATATCACTGCCTCCCAACCAATGCACATTTCTGACAGCAGTCATTATCTTGAATGTTACATTTGCAGCAAAGCTCGGCAAATGATTAAGCACCATTGCTCTGTTACTGTGAAAGGGTGTCCCCTCTAGGCTGAGATTAGAATCTTGTAGGAAGGAGAGATCCTTGAAACTGTGATTCAGAAACACAGAATTTCCAGCAGCTCAACAGCACTTCTAAGGCTTGTGCAGGCCTGTTCACAGGCCATCTTCCTAAAGGTGGACCCCACCATGCGATATGCCCACTCCTAGGCAGAGGGGCAAGCTCTTTGGAGGAAGGGAAGTTTCTTTTTTCTCCCCTGACCTGAACATTTGTGCTGAGGTGCCTATAGGCATGCGTCAGAGGCCACTTACAGAGGGCCAGAGGCGGTCAGAGAGAAAGGTTTGGTTGGGGCTAGGGGCCTTCCATTTATACTTTTGCCCCAGACTCCATAAATATTAGGATCACTTTATTGGACCCTTTTAACAGAAAGCGATACACGGAGTTTGGGCAGCTTTTATTCTTTTTACCCCAAAGCAGTGCTGATGTAGCACTAAGAGGATTAAAAGACTTGGTGGCTCTGTGTACTGGCACAATGTGAACAAGGTGTGGTATAAAGTGAATCCAGGTTTCCAGTGGTAGTGCACTGGTGTCCCCAGGCCCCATGCTGGCACACAGCCCCTTGGAGACTTCTGCTAATCCTTTCCTTGTTGTTGGAATTTGGGGGAGGGGTGTGCTCTCTCACAAAATGACTGACACAGGTAGGCTTGCAGGTAAGGGTTAATTAAGCATTGACATCTATTTCATGATATTAATGTGACCTCTTTGGTCCACACAGGCTAGTGAGGCCTGAGGATATCCAAATTAGGTTGTCATTGATCCCAGCCCGGTTTGATTAGCCCAGCACCTATAGTTGAGCATGTCTGCCCATCAGAGCGGACATCGCCAAAATTCAGTCCCCTTTGAGTACCTTTGTGATTCTTTGGATGAGGTTTTCTAAGAATCTATTCTATTAAGGAGCCCCAAATCTGTAATTTCCTTCTAACGAGATCCGTTAATTTGATGACAGCATTATAAAATATAAACACCTCCCTCCTTCGGTCTGTGGGGCATTTCATAATAAGATGGATGCAGGGGACAGAGAGCTGCCGGACATATTAAAGAAGTTAGTGTCCCAGAGAAAGAAAGAACTTATTAATGATTTTAGTCCCAAAAGGAAGAGACGCACAGAAATTCTTCAGATTGAAAGAAATGGCGACGGTGAAATCAAAGCAACCCAGATGGCCTATGAACAGGCTAATTATGTGGAAGACCCAGAAGCAACACTGAAGTTTCTTCCCCAGCTGCTTATGGGGTCTGCCAGATAGCCAGGTGCTGGCAGGGTCAACACAGCTTCCACGGGTCGTCAGCAAAGCGATGCTACACATTGAAGCAAATGGTAGTAGCCCCTTAGGATGGTTCTTTATTTAACAAAAGAATATTTTACATCTTTATGGGTAAAATTCTGTGTTTATAAACCTCCATGCTAATCAATGAATACTAATTATTTTTTTCATATTTATTTATTTTTGAGAGAGAGAGAGGAGACAGAGCGTGAGTAGGGGAGAGGCAGAGAGAGAGGGAGACACAGAATCCAAAACAGCCCCCAGGCTCTGAGCTGTCAGCACAGAGCCCGATGTGGGGTTTGAACTCACGAACCGCGAGATTATGACCTGAGCCGAAGTTGGACACTTAACTGACTGAGCCAACAGGCCCATGAATACCAATTATTACACAGATTGCTTCTGTTACTGGAAAGGCATAGTTACAGAACACAGCATATTTGTACTTGTGCACATCCATAAACATAGTGTCAGATTAAGGGAAGAAAATAATTCTACGTGCATTATTAGCTTATTGTAATTGAGAGATAAATGGCAAAACGTTGACGAATGCTGTCATTTCATGTCAAAGTTTTCTTCACCATCTTAGAAATACCAAGTCCAAAGTTTGGCTCAAACTCTGAAATAGGAGGCTGTGATTGAAAAGCCTGCTCAATCTCCAGACCTTCACCGCAGCCTTTGTGACACCCCCGGACAGACATCCAAGGGCAGGTACTGCAGCCCTTCTGGCTAATTGAGTTTGGTGATTTCAGCCATATCTGCAGAGAAGCCAGGCGCCCAGATTCAGAATGAAAAACAAGACAGAAGGCAGGGAAAGGCAATGTGGTGACTCTCTGTTTAAAACTAATGGGCTGATTTAACCCAGGCCAGGACGGTGTCCCTAAAGGCAATGGGAGCTGTTCTCTAGGGGAGACCTGCCTTAGATCCTTGGGTATTTTTATCCTACTTAAGATTTTCTTTTTTAAAAAACTGAGGAATATCCACCTTTTTTCTGGGCTTTTATTCCTGGTGATTACTAATTGCTGGGAAATGCATATGCGTGGAAAGACTAGTTAGTACCTTCCAGAAATTCAGGAATTATGCAGGTGCCACTTTTTTTTTTAAATTAAGTTTATTTATTTATTTTAAGAGAGGCAGAGACAGTGTAAGTAGAGGAGGGGCAGGGAGAGAGAGAGACAGAGAGAGAGAGAGAGAGAGAGAGATTGAGAATCCCAAGTAGGCTTTACACCATCAGTGCAGGGACAAGTTTCACTTTTAACTATATCTCATAGGAAGAGAGAACTGTTGCTTGTGGTAACTCTATGTTCAATATCAGGGCTCAGTCCAGAAACCTAGGAGAAGAAGAGATTCCTAGCTAAGTCTTGTACTTTTCTAGGCTCACACGTTGTTATGTTGCGCTGTGATTTTTCTGGTGTACCTACCAGTCTCCATCGTCAGACTATGAGATCCCTGAAGCAGGAGCCAGGTAGGATGCCATTTAAGTAAAAAATGTTATTACAGGGGAAAGAACGGTCTTTTCAAGAAACAGCTCCGGGATTAAAGGACATCCACGTGAAACAGAATGAAGCTGGAACCCTGCTTTACATTATTCTAAAAAATTTAACTTGGATGGCTAAAAAACCTAAATGTAAAAGCCAAAAATATAACAATCTTAGAAGAAAACATAGGTGTAAGTTTTGTCACCTTGCATTACATAGTTTCTTAGATATTACACAAAAAGTATAAGAAACAAAATTAAAAAGTAGATAAGTTGGACATCAGCCAAATTTTAAAAATTTTGTGTTTCAGAGGACACTATAAAGAAAGTAAAAAGGCACATAGAGAATGGGAAGAAACTATATATCTAATAAGGGGCTTGTATTAGGATATATAAAGACCTTTTACAACTCAATTTAAATAAGACAACCTAATTAAAAATAAGCAAAACATGAATAGATACTTCTCCAAAGAAGATATAAACATAACAAATAAACACATGAAAAGATGTGCAACTTCATAAGCTATCAGCAAAATGCAAGTCAAAACCATAATGAGATACCATCTTCACATTGTTGGGATAGCTATCTGATCAGAATAATAGGATAGATATTAACAGATGTTGGTGAGGATGTGAAGAAATTGCCCTTCGATACATTGCTGGTGGGAGTGTGAAATGGTGCAGCCACTTTGGAAAAACAATCTGGTAGTTCCTTGAGGTTAAGCATAGTTCCCATGTGACCTAGCAATTCCACTCTTGGACATATACCCAGGAGAAATGAAAACATGTCCACGTCGTATATGAGTGTTTGTAGAAGGTTTATGAATAACAGCCAAAAAAGTGAAAGCAGTCTAAAAATTCATCGACTGATGAATGGGTAAACACTGATATATTATGCAGCCATAAAAAGAAATGAAGCATTGGTACGTGTTACAACATGGATGAACCTTGAAAACATTATGTTAAATGAGAAAAGGCAGTCAAAGAGGATCACATATTATGTGGTTCCATTATGAAATATCCAGAATAGGCAAATCCATAGGCAGTAAGTAGATTAATATTTTCCTGGTGGGGGATGGGGGGAAAGGAATGCGGAGTGACTGCTGGTGGGTATGAAGTTTCTTTCTGAAGGTGAAGAAATGAATTGTGACGATTGATGGTTGCATAACTCAGTGAATATACTAAAAACTGGTGAATTGTACACGTTAAGTAGCTGAATTTTATGTGAATTATATCTTAATAAAGCTGTTATAATAAATAATCTACAATAAGCTAGCCTACACTAGGCCAGCCCTGCACCTGGCCCTGGGAAAGCTTGCAACCTGTGCGCCAATAGGCAGATACAGAAGGAGCAGAGACATGACCAGGAGGGAATGAGTACCTGTCCTGTCTGCAGGTGCCCTCAGAGAGGAGGCCCCAACTTCTTGAGGGTAACTTTTGAAGAAAGAAATGAAATTTACTCCTTGTGCGAGATAATGAAGCGCAAAACAGAACAAGGAAAAGCACACGCTAAGGCATTGGGGTGTTTTATGTATTATATTTCACTATAAATATTTTTTAAAATTCTATGCCACAAGAGAGGAAAATAAAGAGTTGGAAAGCACTTCATGGGTGTAACTGCTCTAGTACAGATGAGAAATTCAGGCTGGCAGTGTGGGGTGGGACAGCGTGGAAGGGGCACTGAGCAAAGCGCATGACTATGGACTTGGTGTATCAGCCCTTTTCATCTGCACACAGCCCAACGAGGTCTGTTTCCTACAAGGGAAGTGATATAGAGAGGGATTAGGTAACTTGTCCCAAGTCTAAAGCTTCTAAGTGGCAGTGCTGGGATTCAAACCCAGAAAATCTGTCTCCAGAACCTGAACTCTCAGCTGCTATTTTGTTCAGTTTTACATCCCATGAGAAACCTGGCACAAGGCTTGGCTGATCCTTGGTCCTTGGAAAATGTCGATGGGATGACTCCAGCTCTCCTGCCTGTCAGGCCCAAAGAGCCTGTGCCAGGAAGCTGGTCCTGGGCAGAACAACTGCTACCACTTACCACCAGGGAAGTTGGAAATGGAGGTTCTGGTCTCCCACCCGAGGACAGCTGCCTAGCTCCTTCCTCTGTACTCCTTATAAAGTCCAGCCAGCAGATCTTACCATGCAGCGGCACCGTTCCAAATAGCTAATGTTTATTACTGTTTGATATTATATTATGATCAATATTATCAAACTAGTATTTATTAGTTCTATAATAAAACTAATAAATAATATAATAGTATTTACTAATATATATTATATATAAGTAATATAATAAACTACTATAACTATAATATTATGTATTATATATAAATAACATAATAAATTACTATAATAAAAACTAATATTTATTAAACATCTTCAATATGCAGGCATTGTGCTAATCACTTTGCATGCATTATCTCCTTTTGACCTCATACTAATGCGGAGAAGTTGATTGTTGAGAGTGTTATATTGGCTAATGGCCTGGGTTCAGGAACTAGAACGTGTGTGTTCAAATCTTAGCTCTGCCATTCACCAACAGTGGGGCTTGTACAAATTGTTTCACAGCTCAGTACCCAGTGCCTCAGTTTCCTCATCTCTAAGTTGGTAAGAATACTAGTACCTACTTCCTAGGATTGTGGTGACGGGTAAAAGGAGTACAGGAGGCAGTGTTTGGAATAGGACCTGACATGTACTGACAGCTTTAAGTGTTAGTTGTTATCAGCAGTCTCCCTTCTACTTCTGTTTACAACTGAGAAAACAGGTTTGGATTATTAAGTACCTTCCACAAGGAGACAGAGCTGAGAGGAGAGAACCAGGGTTCAAACACAGGGATTTTGATTCCAGAATTGGCATTCTAAGCCAGTACATCGTACCACCTCTCCGCAAGATTCAGTTCACCTGGTATATATTCTCTGAGCAGCATCCTTTGTCTTCCCCAGATGGATTCAAGGATGCCTCCATTGGGATTTCCATAACTGTTTGTTCAACATTTTATTAGAAGTATATAATACCGTGTCTTCCTAGTGTTTTCTCATTACTCTACACGGTGGCTAGTATCTACTGATTCTTAATAAATATATGTTGTTCTCAACTCTATTGCTAAATATATTGATAGACCATTCCCTCCTCCCTAACCCCACTATTGCTGCCTTAAAGTTCTTGAACTTTCTTGCTTGAGTGAATGTTGGCAACACCTAATTAGACTCTGTGCTACCATATCCCTCACCATACTCTGTGGTATGAGATATTTTTAGTAGGACTCTGTTCTGTGCAACTAAAAGAATATCCAGTTTCCCATCTGACAAAATTGATCCAAAACTTAAATGTATATACATTTAGGACCAATAATTTCATGATAATTTGGGCATCCCTGACACCTGAAAGTTTTTAATAATTATTATTTGATAAATATGGAACTGCCTCTACTATTTAAAGTGTAGTGATTAAGAGTGTTGATTTCTAAACACCTCTTGGCTAAATGTAAAAATGGTTGATTTAATAGTAATATGCCAAGTATGGTTTTCTTTACAGTACCAGGCAAGCCATCTAAAAATTTTAACTGCCTGACAAATTCCAGGTGGGTCTGTTTATGATCATGAACATCTTCTTTAAGGAAGGTATCTTCTAAACTCTGAAATTGACAGTCATTCATTCATTAAAACATTGCTTGATGCAGAAATTAATAAACTTCCTCTCCTAAGTAAATAAATCTTTTATAATGCATGAAGATTAAGAGTACTTCATTTCTCATTTTGCCTCAGCATGGAACTTGTAGGCTAAATTTTATTAACTGCTCAATTACACAATCTGGTTAGGGGCCAGGCAGCTTCAGAATTTTCTATTTGCTATGATTCTTTCAGATTTTTTTTCTATCCTGTGGGTTGCATCTTATTCAAGATTTGGCTTCTGAAATCGTAGTGTTTTGGTTTTCAACACCTTGATGACTAATGAAGTTAGGCACCATTTTATACATGTATTTGCCATTGGGATATCCTCTTTCTGTGTAGTGTCTATTCATGTCTTTTACCCATTTGCTCTGTTGGTGGTCTTTTCTTATGGATTTGTAGGAGTTGTTTTTATGTTTTGTACATGAGTCCTTTGTCAGTTACATGTATTGCAAATGTATTTTCTCACTCTGTGATTTGTTCATTCTCTTAATGATCTTTTGACGAAAAGAAACTTCTGATTTTAATGTAGTTCTTATCAGCTTTTCCTTCGTGGGTAGTGTTTTTGTTTCTGGTTATGAAATGTTTGCAGTATACAAGGTGAAGTTATTGTACACAAAGAAGGGAAAGAAGATATGAGCTAAGGAGGACACAGGGCTGACTTTAAGCACGATGGGTTTTAGGGTTTGTATTTGAAAACCCACTGTCCAATAAACACTCCGATATATACATTTGAGATTCAGAGAAGTGGGGGTGGCACACATAGATTTTGGAGGCTCTGATCTTTTCCCTCCTCTCTTTCATGTAGATGTTTTATCTACATTTTGCTTTGCTAGGTCCTTGGACTCCTATACTGCAATGGTTTTTTTTTTAATTTTTTTTAATGTTTATTTTTTACAGAGAGACATAGAACATGAGTGAGTGAGGGGCATAGAGACAGGGAGACACAGAATCTGAAGCAGGCTCCAGACTCCGAGCTGTCAGCACAGAGCCTGACACGGGGCTCGAACTCACAGAATGCGAGATCATGACCTGAGCCGAAGTCAGACGCTCAACTGACTGAGCCACCCAGGCGCCCGTATACTGCTATCTTCAGTGGAAAAGAATATAAAACTACCACATTCATGTCTTTAGGAAACTTTCAAAGGTTTTATATAAAGGGTTAGCTCAGAATCGTATTACGGTAGAAGGCATTGTCATTGGCCATAACTGTTGGCAGGACTTTGCAGTCTGATAAAAATTACTCATACCATAGTCTCAGAAGAAAAAATGAACTTTCATTATTAAATGTTCCATGCCCCCACTGCAGCCATGTACTTTGGTGAAGCCCCATCGAAACATCACAGCCTATAAGAAGGAGGAGCAAGATGCAGTCTCCCAAATATTGCAAAACAGAAATGGAATATTTAAAAATTCATGATTAACTTCCCATAGTCCTATGCCAAATCCCTAAGCTCTCCCTCCCCCTTCCACCTCAAAAGAGGTTCTTTTAAAAGAGACTAAATAAGAAGTTTTGAGTTTCTTACCTAAAGACATAAATTGAATTGAAAGGTTCTTATCTTACACTCAGGTTCTTACAACTCCATGAAAAATATGCAGATGGAACCTTTTCAGTAATCTTAAATCGCTATGCACACGTGTGTGTGTGTGTGTGTGTGTGTGTGTGTGTTTGGTGTTTTATCTTGGCTCAAATACCTAGATCCATGAAGATGGATACCACTGAAGGCCAGGAAAGATGAAGAAACCAGCACTATTGATAGGGAGGTAGATCTTATTTTCAATAGAAACACATAAAAAATATATTGGGAAGCAAGGAGGTCTTCACCCATATGTTGACTAATGCAAGTCTTTAAAAACTGCCAGCAGTATATACACATGAATTTATCAATGGTAGTGGAATAAAGAAGTCATGGAAGTAGAAAGACAAAGGAGTACACAGAAGGCTGTTGGCGCTTGCAGAACACAGCATATGGAAAAGCACTATATAAATTCTATAAATAAATACCTGCAGATACATAAATCAATATGACTCACTACTATACACTATTTACCATTGGCAAAATGACTTGGCTTGCTTATGGCACAGCAGTTTATAGTGCATATTAGGAGAACGGTAAGTATGAAAACAATGATAGCCAATATCAGTTGATAAATGCTCTGCATCAGTTGATGAAAGGCTAACACAAAGGGACAATCAGCTGTGCATGTTTCCAACCCAAATGCGACTATTCAATTTAAAGATGTCATCTGTAATTTTAAGAATTTAAGCAGAAAATCTATATTAATAAATGAGGTACCATATTAATTAATGTTACCATATTAATTAATAAAAGCGAGAGCTAGACTACATGAACCTTACAGAATCATTAAGGATCTGGTCCAAATTTTCACTCTGCAGGCTGTTTGCTGAATTGTGTGCATCTGTGGGTAAGAGGAAAAGTTACAGCTCTGGGTAGATAATAGTGTGTCTAATGGCTTTCCTGTTAATTGAATTAACTTCATAGGACAGAAGTAGATCAGATCCTGCCAGGTAATAAGCTCCTTTCTAAGGGCAGTATCTTAACCCTTTCAGACAACAGTTAGTGCTTGATTTCTTTAGGCCATTTACTGGTATCCTAAGACCACCCAAAGTGAATAATGTATCTCCAAATATCCATATCGGAGAAAAATAAAGGATACTCGCTTGGCAAAGTGAAGTGGGAGAGAGAGCACTGTCTGAAAATCTAGTTGGCTGAGCTTCATTTCTAAATATGATACCAACTAAACATATCAATTTATGTAAGTCACTTGTCTGCTTTGTCTTTAAATTTCCTCTTTTAAAAAAAATAAATACTTCTTTATACAGCTTAAAGAATTGAGAAAGTAAAATTAGACACTTATACATTTAAGGAGATAATAATATATATAATTAATAATATATATAAATATATATACAATGAGATAATTTTATATATTTTAAAATTTTATTCCTGGGTCTTTCATTTTTCTCAGAATTGATTATTCTACTTTTTGTAACGTTTATTTATCTTTTAGAGAGAGAGAGAGAGTGAGGGGGAAACAGAGAGAGAGGGAGACACAGAATCAGAAGCAGGCTCCAGGCTCTGAGCTGTCAGCCCAGAAGCTGAGACGGGGCTTGAACTCACGAACTGTGAGATCATGACCTGAGCTGAAGTCAGATTCCCAACCAACTGAGCCACCCCGGCCCCCCTCTTCTTTTTTTTTTTTTTTTAGGCTTGATCTTCCAACTGCATGGGATATCTTTTTCTAGATTGCTACAGATGATGAATGTTAGCTTAGGAAGTCACACTACCAGTCACTACTATGACAGTCTGATTTTGAGTCTAGCAAATATCGATTTTTGTTAGTAGACTTTTATTTCTTTAAACTGTATTTGAAATGTTTATGTCCATAAATAACAGCAGCAAGAATTATGATTATATGTAACTTATTAAATTCAACACCATTATCTTCTCCATTTTACAGATAAGGAAATTGAGGTTAATCTCCTATGCTTCTAGTCCACAGTTCCTATGTATTTTGGGCATTGTCTTCTATTACCCTTCTTTGATTTAGTAATTTGAATAACTCAGGCTATTTTCAACCTTAGGGCCTTTGCACCAGTGGTTTCTACTTCTAGAACATGAACGCATTCTTTTTTTTTTAAGTTTATTTATTTATTTTGAGAGAGAGGGAGAGAGAGAGAGAGAGAGAGAGAGGAAGCTAGGGAGGGGCAGAGAGGTGAGACAAACTCTCAAGCAGGCTCCACACCATCAATGCAGAGCCCGTTATGGGGCTTGAACTCACAAACCGTAAGATCATGACCTGAGCCGAGGTCAAGAGTCAGCCGCTTAACCGACTGTGCCACCAGGGCACCCCCCTGAACAATTCTCTGTTCTTCCTGTGGCTAGCTCCTTCCCATCTATTAGGAGTTCTCTGACCCGCTTTATGAAGAGTAAGTGCATGCCCACTTTGTCTCTACCCCAGGCCGTAGCTGTCATTGCCACGCACCTACCACAATTTGCAGTGTATTTATTTACTTGCTTTTTTCTATTCTCCACTAAGATATAAGCTCAGTAAAGAAGGAATCATGTCTGTCTTGTTCATAGTAGAAACAGCATGAACTAGCAAGTGCTTGGCATAAGGGAAGTATGGAATGTTTTTTGAATACATACATTAACAAAATGCTGATTCTGATTCCCTGAGGGATTCTAAGGTGATTCAAACCTCTCTCTCTCTGCTTTACATCCCACATGTTCCTTTTGTTCTGGCTAATTCCAAGCTTTCACAGTTTTCTAGACATTCCAGACTTTACATACCTCTGTGCTTTCCTTTTCCTTGTTTCCTATTTAGAAAAGTCTTTTATGGAGCTAAAAACTTGGCTTAACTTATTATCTTGTCAAAGGGGTAGGTTTTCGATGTCCCTTCTCTCAATACTGTTTTCTGAGCACCGACTACACTTTCTGTAACAACTGTTACATGCCCATTTCCTCTGTAGGTTTTAAGTGGCTGGCATTTAGGGAACCTTCGTCATTTCAGTTCCCACCCTCAGCCCTTAGTCCAGTGCCTGGTACATCGTAGTTATTTGATAAATATTGGTTAAATGAATGAATGGCTGGATGAACAAAAGAGAAAACAGAGGGCATATTAGACATCACCAACATACTCAGAAACATACCTAATTAGCTATGTGACCCGTAACATGTTCCTTAGACTCCTTAAGCATCCATGTCCTCATTTGTTAAATAAGAAAAAAAACACAATAGAACCTACCTTTGATCATTTTAAAATTCAAATAAGATAACATATGTTGTATTAATGAGGGTTCTTTAGAGAAACAAAGCCAATACAGGGTGTGTGTGTGTGTGTGTGTGTATAAAGAGATTTACTTTAAGGAATTGGCTTAAGTGATTGTGGAGGCTTAATGAGTCCAAAATCTGATAGAAGAGACTGGCCAGCTGGAGATTCAGGAATTATAGTTCAAATCCAAAGACAGTTTGCTATAAAACCAGGAAGAGTTGATATTGCAAAGGATGTCCAAAGCCCAAACGCTGGATGATTCCCTCTTGCTGGGGAGGTGGGGTGGAACCAACCTTTTGTTTATTTGGGCCTTCAACTGCTTGAATGAAGCCCACCTACATTACGGAGAGCAATCTGCTTAGCTCAGAGTCTACCAATTTAAATGTTGTAAACCTCATCCAAAAACACCTCATAGAAACATCCAGAATAATGCTTGACCAAGTATCTGGGTACTGGGTACCAGCCAAGATAAAATTAACTATCACATATTTAGATCATTTAGTACAATTTCTTAGATATAGGAAACACTCAGAATCAGTCTCCTTAGTCTAATCCTATGTCTTCACTCATGTCTGAAGGTCTGGTGTCATGAGAACATGTGTGTCAGGGCCAAGGGCTTGAGGTCTCTTGCTGGATGGGATGACATGACTTTCATTCTTCCTCTGCTCTGGAGTCTCTCTGCAATTGTCTACATGTCTTATAAACAGTCTATATAAATTACACATCTTATAAACAGCATGGATAAGACATACTTCTTGGTGTACAGTAGAAAGGGGACAGAACAGAAATGTGTATGGGGAACATACCGGTGTAAAATCATACATCGCCATGGCCTAGCTCAAAGGCCTGGTCATGTGCAGTCCCCCAAAGCGGTTCAAGAAAAGAGCTATAGTGCCACGTTCATTCTTTCTCAGAGGAGGAGGCTAAAGTCATAAAATACTTTTTTCTTTAATCTCTATTAAGGGAATTTCTGCCTGGCAGTCAGTGTCTTGAAGAGGACTCAGGCATATATGCATGGAATGGACTTTCATAAAACTCCCAGAGCAAAAAGCTCTCATCAGATTGAGGTGGGGGTAATACATTATGATGGCATCCACATAGCCCCAGTAAATTTATTTCCTGGACAAGTTGAACCCTTCACTAAGCTGTGACCAAGTCCAAAAGGTAAGATGGCCCCACCATGACAGGACCATAAAAGGGAGTCCATTGATATAAGTTTTTAATATTTCACATCCAACTAAGGGATACTATTAAGTGACACTGATTTTTGTTACAGTGAAGATGCTAGGTTGCCATTTCTCATTTATCTCTGCCCATGAACCACTGCAAGAACCCTGACCTGTGCCCAGTGAAAGATGCCTTTTGGCAGAGTGGAATTAAACTCAGTAGGAAAACTTGGATCAAGAGGACTGGAAATGAAACACTTAAATAACTGTACTGTCATTACCCTCATTAGCTTTGAACTAGCATTATATACACACTTGGATGGAATTCACTGTAGGATTAATCAAAAACTTCACCTCAAAATCTAAATAGTTGACATGATGTTGTACTTGCAAATGAGGCAGCAAAAGACCATGTTGTTTAAGATGCTTTATGATATTTTATTTGATATTACTCAATCATGTAGATTTTGTGGTAAATGTGCATTTCTAAAAGTGCATAATCAAACATTTATTTTTCTAGGTCTTACATTTTCCATAGAAATATACCACAGATTGTTACTTAAAGATATGTTACTTATGGATTCATATTGAAATATACCACAAAAAAGAGATAAATGAATTTATATGATGCTATTTGTTGATTATGAAAATAGAGAAATACAAAAATATTGGCAATAACAGAAAATATATATTTCTTTTTATTTGATTACCTTTTAAAAAATTAAACACTAAAATAGAGAGTAGTCAAATAGGCTTTGCCCACTTAATATATATTACCAATACTATATTTTTCACTCTTGAATAATGAAGCACATGGCTCACTGCTGTATAATTTGGTCTTTGTTCAAACATTAATTGCTATAATCATGAAGGCTACTATTAGAAGCAGACAGAGCAGATCTGTGCACAGCAAAAGAGTAGCTTTAACCAGAATTCCATCCTAATATCTTGTTTTGTTAGGAACATAGTTTAAATATTTAAAGAAGAATATCATGTTGATTCATTGGTAGAGTTTGAACACCCACCTCAGGCTTGAATGGTGACTAGCAGAGTGATTTGAATGATTACTAAATACTATCACTTTGAGGTTCTAGCCCCCCACAAAGAAGCTATTTTTAACAAAGGGGACTTAAAAAAGTTTTGCAAATCCTCTTTGGCTTCCTTCTCCTGCCACGGTAAATAATCATTTGACTTTCTTCATTTGTGCTTTATGGAGCTAATTACATTTGCTTAGAAACAGGGTTAAAATTAAATGTAATTTTTAATTATAAAATGTTTCCTTGGAAACATTTTCTTGTAAGTTAAATGGTACTTTGTTCTAAAATACTTAATTTCACTTACAATTAGAAATCAAAGACAGAGCACAGCACCAGGCTATTTGGAAATACTGCATTAATTGCCACAAAAAAGTTACTATTTTTCAAAATGGACAACTGATGGTGAATGTCCAATTAACTGCTATGCAGTTATTTAGCAAGTATTCTCACAGGAGAATTATTCCATTTTATGGCCATTAATTGCATGGCCACTGGCAGTAGACATTTTTCAAAATTTGGAAATTTATTTAGAAATTACATTATTCACTCAGAATTTTTTTTTTTTGAAATTATGTACTTGTTTCAATTTAGAAAGAGCTGAACATAATGATCACAGTTAAAAAGATCAGCATACTAGGTGACCTCAAAGTTCCCAGCAACTGTTTCACAAATCACCTTAACACACCAGATTATTCACAGCTAAGGGCAAGCCTCTCTTTGGTTCATAAGGTGTTGTCCTGGAAACCATTTTGATGCAGTCGATAATAGGGCAGACGCTGAGACACAGGGTACAGCCCGTACAGGAGTCAGTAATGGTGGGCAGGTGGGTTTCAGGATCAAACTGTATAGCCTGCAAATGGAAATAAAGAGTATTGCTGTCACTGACCAAAAAGGTCAAGAACGCCCCCCTTTCGGCATCAACGTTTTTCTCCACCGCAGTAGAGCGGAGCTTGGAGACAACGACGCCCAGCACTGCGTGCAACTATAGCAACAGTTGAGGTGCCAGAGGGAAAACAACAACAACAACAACAACAACAACAACAACAGCAACGGCACAATAGAAAAGAAATCCTTTTAAATTAGAAATACATTGTTTAAAATTCCTTGGAGACATTTTTCTTGTGTTGCGTGAGGGAACTATTTCATACCAGTAAGTCTCTAGTTTCCTTTGTTCTGAGCAGAGCTCGGGTCCTTCCAGTCCTATCAGGATGGGGTGTCTGCTACCTGAGGACGGTGGGGTGCTTTCTCTCCTCATGCTCCTCGCTCTCGACAGGGAAAAACGGTCACTGTCAGATGGAGCAATGAATGTATTTGTTTGGATTTCAAATTATGCATGTAGTTTTTAGAAGAAAATAGGAGTTAAAAAAAAAGTTAGCTTAAGAGCCAGTTTTGAGGTTTGAGGATTTCCAAGTAAACAATTCCTTGATTCTGACTTTTGTCCTGTTTCATATAAAACGTGTTATCATCCAATTCAAAATAACTTTTTTTTTGTTAAAAAAAAAAATTTCCTTCCCCCAATTGAAGCTACTTGTAACTGTAATTATTTCCTCTTTTATGCACATAAAAGACAAATGGTTTCATTAGAGTAAATTATGTCAGACTGCTTAATATAAAAAAAAAAGGCTGATCTTTAAGGAAACAACCATATTATATCTGAAGAAGTGACAAACCATAAGAAACTTTGTTCACATAAATTGTTGTCATTTTTAAAAATAAAACAACATCTTGGATGACTGTGTGAATGAGTAAAAACTATTTCTCCTCCTTATGTACCCTTTTATAAATAGAAACTCAAGAAGCAATTGAAAATAAAATAATGCTTATCTTAAAAATTTCATACTTAAAAATTTGCAGACATAAAACTTTATAATCAGTTGAAGACTTTTTCTGTTTTTTTTTAAAATCTTCTTGAGACAGAAGAGTCAAAGGAGTACTTAAAAAACTTTTTAAAGCAAAACTGTGATTTTTTTCTCATTAATAAGGGTTTGGGGGGGGGGGTTGGTTTTATTTTTGACATTGGACCAAGGCTAGAATTTTACGGTAGGAGTCATAACTTCTTTTCTTTTTAAATTTTTTTAAAGTTCATTTATTTTTTTTGAGAGAGAGACACAGACAGAGAGAGAGAGAGAGACAGAGAGAGCATGAACAGGGGAGGGGCAAAGAGAGAGGGAGAGAGAGAGAATCCCAAGCAGGCCCCGCACTATCAGCATTGAGCCCAACTCGGGGCTCAAACCCACTAACCGTGAAATAGTGACCTGAGCTGAAATCAAGAGTCAGACACTTACCTAAGTCACCCACGTGCCCCTGTAACTTCTAAGAATGGAGATACTAGAGAACTGCTATGATTTTGGTGACAGGACTTATTAACTCATCTCTGATTGGTTAATTAGAGGAAAGCCAAGATGAAAGTCAGTGTGATAGGATTAGCATTTCCAAAATAACTGTTAGAGACACCTTTCAGCTATATTAAAAAAAGTGATATGTTGAATAAAAATTTGGCATAGAGCTAATGTCAAATTAAAGAGGAAGATTTTTTAAAAATTTCAATATGTCTGTTATATCTCTTAATTAGGTGGTCAGAAGAATATGCACAATCCCACCACGAGCAACATGGGATCTTCCTCCAGGCTGAGAAGTTTAATAAACTTCAATTTTAAAAAATAGTCCATTTTATCTATCTTCAAAATTCCATTAATCATCTTTAAATGTATTATTTTACTTTACTTCTTCATAGCTTGAAAAGCGTAATGAAAACAATATTATTCTGTAGTTGTGAGACTGAAGACAGCTGAATCCCTACTTTTCCTGTGTCACCCCCTGGCAGCTTCTCAGATGAAGGGTGAGGAACTGGGATGAATCCATGGCTACCGCATGTGATAAGAATACAACTGGGGCGCCTGGGTGGCGCAGTCGGTTAAGCGTCCGACTTCAGCCAGGTCACGATCTCGCGGTCCGTGAGTTCGAGCCCCGCGTCGGGCTCTGGGCTGATGGCTCGGAGCCTGGAGCCTGTTTCTGATTCTGTGTCTCCCTCTCTCTCTGCCCCTCCCCCGTTCATGCTCTGTCTCTCTCTGTCCCAAAAATAAATAAAAAACGTTGAAAAAAAAAAAAAAAAAAGAATACAACTTGCTGGCTTCTCCAGCCACAAAGGAATTCCCAGTCCCAACGCCTGGCCTGATGGGAAAGTGCTCTTTCTTTCTTACGGTAGTAGAAGCCAAGTCAATACTGGACAGAAGAGAATTCTCTTTTGGTAGAAAGAATCAAGTCCTTTCAGGGTGATGGCAATAAATGGTAATTCCTTTCCCTTCCCTCTGTATTAAAGCACAATGCTTCCTAATGTGCGTGATTGTGTGGATTTCTCTTTGGGTTGGATTTTTCCTTCCAGTTTTATGGGTAATAAAATATTTAAAAAAAAAAACACTGTACATTGAATGGTGGCACAGTTAGTATAAGTTATGGCTTTCCTTTGAAAAAAATTACTATGCCCAGAGGGCGAGGGGACAGACATACCATTGCTGAGGAACAGTATCGGGCACGTCTGGTCTGAATTGCACACCTAGCAACAGAAGATGCTTTCCGCTAAAAAAACAGAAGAAACATGCCTCACAGCATCCTAATTACAGTAGAATTCTTACCTGGTAGCCAGAGTCATTACAGGTCATGTAGCATTTGCCACAGTTGATACACATTTCTTCATCGATCATGGCCACAACTTGCTCGAGGTGGCTCAGTTCCCCAAAAGTTCCAAGGTACTGCAGTGCTTTTCCAATTACATCCTAAAACATAGGCACTGAATTACTTACAGTGTTCATTGTAAAACATTGCCATGTAATAATTACTATCAGTCCAGAGTTCTCTGTTGTTGGGTTTTTTTAGTGTTTATTTTATTTTTGAGAGAGACAGAACATGAGCAGGGGAGAGGCAGAGAGAGAGGGAGACACAGAATCCGAAGCAGGCTCCAGGCTCTGAGCTGTCAGCACAGAGCCCAACACAGGGCTCGAACTCACAAACCATGAGATCATGACCTGAGCCAAGATCAGATGCTTAACCAACTGAGCCACCAGATGCCCCAGTTTTTTTTTTTTTTTCAGTATATAATGTTGCATTATGTAACTTAGGAGGCTTTCAGTAGTATAGTTCTTGTAGTTAATGCTTTTCATAATGGTAGCTTAAAAATTTTTGTCTTCTGAAAGATAGGCAAAATGTGTGTGTGTGTGTGTATCCAGCTTAGAAACACAAGACCTAATTGGCTGCTTTCCATAGGATTTCTACCAGATGATCTAAAACAGTGTTTCTGCGGACAGAAGAAATGACACCCTTTTCAGTGGTTGTAGCTTACCTTTTTCCAATTTTGAACTTTGAAGGATGCAGAAGTAATAAAAAGCGCAACAGGGTAACACACTTAAACTAGAAAACTTTAGATTGGTAGGAATGAGGGGAATAAAAATGTGAATGCTATGCATTTGTATCACTGCATTTGGATTCCAGATTCTCATTTAGAAAAGTGCTTTGATAGCATACCCACCTGTCATGTCTTGAAGAGTATATTTCATTATTTAAAAATTCTAATTTATGTTAATTAATTAGATGCATCTAATAGCTAAATAAGATGCTGCTCTTTTACTTTTAAAGAACTAGGATTTTCTTCATTCACCGCTGACGATTTTTCATGTGGTTACACATTGCTTTGTTCTTCATATTAATTGGAAGTGTGCTTAATATGTGAAGCACAGAAGATGTTTCATCAACAATAAGAAATACTTTCTTTCATAAAACAAAAACAGAAGGATGTAACAATGTTTGTCAAATTAGTATGCTGTTAACATTTTCTGCTTTTGTCTTTAACTTTTTACCAAGAGAATATTTTGTTCGAATTCAAGGTCCACATTCAAGGAGGTCTGACTCTTAAAGCAATCTTCCTATATTCTCTTTGGCATTTTATTTTCTGTTCTTCTCTTTATGACCCTGGTTACCCTCATTTTACTTTTTTCTCCATTTCAAGCTCTAAATGACAATATGCACATGACTTGGAGTTTTCAAACCGAAACAAGGTTTACATTATAATATGTACTTCATTTGTTCATCTCTCTAGGAGTAAGATGATAGAAAATTTACAAGACTCTTCACTATTTTCTTTTCAATGTGTTGAAGATATAATTTCAACTGTACTGCAGTCTGTCTGTAGGTGGGCACTTGATGTCCAAATCAATATCTCTATTCAGAATCACTCTCACAAACTCAAGATCTACATTTGTCAGCTTCACAACAGGCATTGTTACTAGAAATTGGTAACACAGATTCTCCACTCACTAAACTTATCATCAACACTGCAAAACTGGGTCTTCCTTCTGACTTCCTTCATTTAAAAAAAACAATTTTTTTAATGTTTATTTTTGACAGAGAAAGAGAGACAGAGCATGAGTGGGGGAGGGGCAGAGAGAGAGGGAGACACAGAATCTAAAGCAGGCTCCAGGCTCTGAGCTGTCAGCACAGAGCCCGACGTGGCGCTCGAACTCACAAACCGTGAGATCATGACTTGGGCCGAAGTTGGACACTCAACCAACTGAGCCATATAGGCGCCCCGTGACTTCCTTCATTTTGTCAACAGTGGTAGGACTTTCCCAATCACGGAGGCTTGAAATTTGAGGGTGCGATCTACTCCAACTTCTCCTTCCTCCAGCATCTCATCTGTGGTCAAGTCTTGTGAGTTCTGGATCTGCAATATCTTTTGAATCTTCTTTCCAAGTCGGCTACAATCTGGAACCATTGCTCATTAGTTTCCTGTTACCTCTAATGCAGTTAAGAGCCTACGTGATGAGTCTCATGCTCATAGTCTTCCATTGCCATTCCACCCTATGCAATGTTGTCATCTTAATCCAGGCTGTACAGCATGGACTCAATTTCTCACTACCTTACTCAAAAATCTGTTATGTTAAATACAGTCTCACATTTAAGTCTGGCATTTAAGGCTTTCTAACAATGTCTTTTTTGGTCTTATTTATCGCTTCCAAATACCACGTGTTTCAGCTACACTGAACACACCTGTCAATGGACTCCTCTGGAACCTAATTTTATGTTGAGGGTATCTGTCTAGGATACCCTTCCTTCTCATCTCCATTTTGAAAACTCCTATCCATCCTCCAAAGACATCTGACATGCCACTACTTCATGAAGATTTCCTCAATCCTTCTTTTGCCTTTCCCAACCAAATTGAAGATGTAATCTCTTTGTCTCTTCCTCTTTTTCCTTCATCTCCTCCTTTCCCCCTGACCTCTCTTTCTCCCCTCCCCATCTTTATATTTCCCCTAGTGACCTATAGCATTTTATCTATTATACGGGACCAATGATAGCAGACAACTTTTGAGTTCTTTCTATGTATCAGACCAATGCCATGATTTTTTTTTAAATTTTTTTTTAACGTTTATTTATTTTTGAGACAGAGACAGAGCATGAACGGGGGAGGGTCAGAGAGAGGGAGACACAGAATCTGAAACAGGCTCCAGGCTCTGAGCTGTCAGCACAGAGCCCGACGTGGGGCTCGAACTCACGGACCGTGAGATCATGACCTGAGCCAAAGTCGGCCGCTTAACTGACTGAGCCACCCAGGCGCCCCTACCAATGCCATGATTTTAAAACACTGTCTCATTTAAACCTCAACACATTTTATACGTGATGCAGTGAATCAGATTTAAGGTACAAAATTAAGTGAATAATGAAGCAGGGATTCAGAACAGTGCTGCATGACTTCAAATTCTATGGTCATAAGCACTGCTATGCTGACTCATCCGCTATTTCTCTATTTAGCAAATTCTACTTCATGTTGTAGATAGTTTCTATATTTAGCTTCCTATATGCAATCTCTTAGCAGGCTTTAATTCATCTTTGTGTCTCCTGTGGCATATCTTGCTCCTGCAGATCACTGAAACATAATGGGTACTCAAATATCTGTTAAAATAAATATAGCTTTCATTTATTTATGTGCTAAATATACAGTGTAATATTAGGCACATAGTTGTATGGGTTAATAGATACTTGTTGATTTACTAAACATTTTTATTAGCATGAGAATCAAAATAGATTTGAGCACTTATTTTAAAAAAGTATTTTTTTAAATGTCTATTTATTTTTGTGAGAGAGACACAGTGCAAGTGGAGGAGGGGGACAGAGAGAGGGAGACACAGAATCAGAAGCAGGCTCCAGGCTCTGATCTGTTAGCACAGAGCCCAATGTGGGGCTCGAACCCACCAACCGTGAGATCATGACCTGAGCCAAAGTTGGACACTTAAGCTACTGAGCCACCCAGGTGCCCCTGAGCACTTCTTTAAATGCAAAATAATCATAGTCAAAGTATCTGGACATGTTGAACATTTTCTAATAATGTTTTAAGGTAGTAAGTACATAAGGTCACTCGCCAGCTATAAAGCTATTTACATGTGATAGAAAATAATTTTTTCAATCTAGGAAATAAATCAAAAATTTCTTTGTTTCATTGAATCAGATCACAGCTTGACTGAAATCACCAAAAAATATTCAAACAATGATTAAACAGGAAATTCCCTAGACAGTCATCAAAACCTTGAAGGCTTATTCAAAAGAAACAATGTATATTTTAAAAGATTTTGTTTTAAGAGGCAAGTTCACATTCTGTGTATAGTAAATATACCTTCTTCTCTACATTGGAGATTTGCTGTTGTGATTTATTAAAACCTTATGCTTAATGTAAAACTAAATAAAATAAGGTCCTTGGAGCCTCTAAATTTTATCAGCACATGGTGTTATGTAGTCTTCATAGTTCTTAAGACATTGTATATAGTTTTTTAATCTGGAAGAGGTTAGAACAATGATAACTATCATAAATTATTTTGGAAAGAATAGCAAAGAAAATGAATTACCATACCATGTGCCTGAAAATGTGGACATTGTTTAAAACCCAAAGCTTCCATTTGGTACTGCCAGCTTATGAGTATCTTTGAATACACATCTGGAATTTGGAGTTCACTGAAAGACACATATAATCAGTAAAGGACATATGGCTGTTCTACTCCTCCCTGGACACACACCTACATTCATTATTCCAAGCAGGGTATGCATATACAAAGGTCAAGCAATCTGCTATAGCCATCCCTGATTAGTGGAAATGTTTATGTGTGAATATGCATACGGAGAAAGTGATGCCAAATTCTTTAAAGTATAGATGACACGTTTGATTTAAATTAAGTGTTCCCAAAATTAACATTGTGAAGGATTATAGAATTCCAGAATCACGTCTTTGTCAGTTAATTATTTCTTTGGGATAATCAAAAGTATTTTTAAAAACTGGATCGGTCTGGGGGTGCCTGGGTGGCTCAGTCGGTTAGGAGTTTGACTCTTGATTTCCCCGAGTCGGGCTCCGCATTGACAGTGCAGAGACTGCTTGGGATTCCCTCTCACCCTCTCTCTCTGCCTGCCCCTCTCCTACTCACATACTGTCTCAAAATAAATAAATAAACATTTAAAAAAGCCTAAATCAGTCAATATTTCTGTTTGATATAAATTTTAGGACCAAAGGGTGAGGAACTAGAGGCCCCCAATCCTATCCTTGCTGTATCATCCTCAATTTATTATGCTTGGCATAAATCTGTTAGTTTTCCCCTAGTTTTTATTGGTGATTGAAGTACTTTCAAGTTGCGATTGTTATCTGGCCTGTTAACTGTTTTTCCTAGCTTTAAGTCTTCTACACATCTGATTAACATACTTTCTCCAAACCTGTCAAGAGTGCCATTCAAAGGCCAGGACCAGGACAACAGTGTTGTGGACAATCCTATGGCTTCAGTCTGAAAGGGATCCAATATTTAAATTATTTGGGTGTAGCTGTTTAATCATCTTGTCCTTATCTGTACCATAACCAATGTCACAGGTTCTTATCTTTTACTCCAAGTTCACACTACTTGCCTAATAAAGCTATCAAAATAGGAAATGAGATGGTATGGTACATTCTCAATGAATTTATGCTGATTCTTAATAACTTCTTTCTTTACTAACTCTCTCAAGTTGAAAGTTTAATGATCTTTGGAGACTTTCACTGGAGTCAGACCTCCAGCATTCTCGTCTACTTCTACCTTTTCCCTACCACATCCACCTTTTCCTTTTCTAAAGAACCTGAGGCAACATTTATTTTTCAGCAGTGTGATACAGCAATATCATACAAAGATGCTTTCAAACATAGAGCATGCAATTTATTTTTGATACCCTCTGAGCTGGGAAGCAGGGAGGGGGTCTGTGCAGTGAGAAAAGGAAATCTTGAGTTTATATTCAGCAGAACTCTGATAACTGAGGGCTTAGCATGAATATGCTGAGATGGGAGGTCAGAGACAGAGCATAAGCTTGGAAATAAAGTTGTAGATTGGTGGGGAAGGTGAGTGAAAAAAGTAATTGAGAGATGAGACAGAAGCAAGCGAGAATCCGGGAACTGAAATGGGGCAAAGAAGGAGTGGGAGGGGCTCGTGAGTGGGAGAGACAGATGAGTGAGGCTTGGGTGTAACCATGGTTGGCTTAGTACAGAAGGGTACTCTAATCACTGTATTCTTTTTATGTAGGTAGCTCAGGCTTTAAAGTAGCAAGTTCATGCCAGACATTTTGGGTTTAAATTCCATGAAGCTAATGTGATGTGCTTTTACTATATCCTTTCCTATCTTGGGCTTCACCTCTCAAATATATTTTCCCTACCTTTTCAGTTCTAAGAGCATTCTCTATGGGGATGCTAGAAAGATAATAGGAATTGAACACTTCTCACTAATTGTAAGTTAACAGTATACCATCTGCTCTAAGTAGTGGGTGTATTTTCTTTTCCTTTCTCAAAAACTTTTAATAGACCAAATACATTTTCTTTTTTCCTAATACTTTTTTTGAAATTCAGATAATTTGAGGCTTTGGTACTTCTGAAACATCCTTAATCCTTGATGCCACTGTTTTATGATCATCATTGGTAATGTGATCTTTATTTTCTCATATGACCATTGGCTATTGAATTACCTAAATGCTTGACTCTTTTCTTACTCGTTGGGAAACTGAGTGATTATGTCGTCAACTTTCTATTTGACAGCTTCTCATTCTTCTTGATCCATCCTCAAGTTAGAGTCACCAACTGTGGGATTGTTTTCTATTGTTTTGTCTGAACTTCCTGAAATGGGATGTAGTAAAGGTGGGACATACATGTATGTCCAAGCTGAGTTCCTCTCTGTGGCCTAATGAACTCTAGGATGATATGGGATGGTTACTTTCCTTCAAGACTCTTTTAGCTGCCACTTTCCCCAAACGGATTTTTATAAGGAGCCAGAAATAAGCCAATGCAGCAAGACCCCTCATGGCTTCTCTCTCTTCTGTGGGATTAAATTTCCAACAAGGCAATTCAATAATTTTTCAGATGTTTTGCCTTTAGTGGAGTGGGATTTTCATCTGAAGTCTGTAAAGGCTTACATCGCTCCTCTATCTTGCCTGTCCATATTAACCATCTGGTTATGAGGTCTCTGATGTAGTCCCAGGATAACATTTCTGTTTTCCTTTCATTTCACTCTCCTGCAGCTGCTTCCTCCATGCTTCACTTTCAGGTTTGTGGATTTCAATGCACGTGTATATCTTTTTGACATACACTGCTCCTCCCCCAGCCCTTCAATTAGACCTATTTATTCCAAACACGATACACCTTTCCATAGTCATATTCCACCCAGGAAGCACATTGCAAAACATCCCCATAAGATGTAAGAGATGATATTTACCAAATAAGGTCCATTTCTCTTAAAGTTCAGTTCAATAATTTTCCACCGGCTATTTGCTGGTATAGAGACAACCGAGAAGGTTAATGTTACCCCATCGCATTTTTATGGTATCTTCTGACAATTGCTGGGATAGTCCTCCACTATTTCTCTTCCTGCGCCATCTCTTTTATGCTCTGTAGTATCTAATACAGTCTTACAGTTTTATCTGAGTACTCTTCTCCTTTCTCTCACAATTCAATTGAAATAATAAACCACTCGATCAGGCTGACTGGTCTCCTGCCAACACTGTCTTGCCAGTCTTATGAGATGCAGTCCATCTCTTACTAGAAGCAGCAGAAAGAAGAGATGAAAACATCGCTAGTGCCCCTAAACCATTCATTTTCCTACCCAGAAATTCAAAGACGTTAGAGATACATTCCTGGCTTCATAAGGAGAATGAGAATTCATTCTCATATATATCAACAGAAGTGGGAAGCATTCGGGGGACTTTATAAGTCTTGGCAGACTCTCAAATCTCTGTTATATGCTGCCTGGGAATAAAGCACGTTTCTCATTTAGCTGGGCCAAATGTGCACACTGTCGCTTTGGTTCTCGGTGAGGAGACAAAACTGTCTCCTATTCGGTTTCCTTTCTCTGGCACAAGTGAACCTGTGGAACGTGTCAGGAGCTTCTTCGGAAAGTCCTGGTTCACCTTTTAGAAGGAGACCTTTATACCTGCTGCAGGAGGCCAGCTCTTTTTCTTACTTTATCTCCGATTCTTCTCCTTCAATCTTCCAGCACTATTTCTGACTACCCTCTTCTTCAGTG